>NW_009188013.1:0-8726 GCF_000690835.1 Fulmarus glacialis
TGTAATAGACAAGTGGACTCTTGTTTGGCCATCTGTAAAATTTTCCAGGCTGTTTTTGCTGTTTTAACACTAATTACCCAAGTATTTACCGAATAAAATACAGGAGGATGAAGAACATCACTCAAATGCTTATTTTCTCTCTGAGTGTTGTGCCTTGGTGCAGCCTAACCAAGTTCCCAGAATTTGTAGGACTTTTTTTCTCCTCTGCGTGAAAGAAATCTGAGTGATTAAAACAAATAGGTCCCATTGATCCTGCATCTATGTATAGATCCTCTATTCAGTTGTTATTAAAATATTTTCTCTCCTCTGCTTTTTTCAACAGCTGCAGCTTTCTAAATTTGAAAGTTAGTAGTATTTCTCCATCTTGTAGATATATGTTAAATGTTTGTCTTTCTCTAAGAAATTGGATTATTCAGTTATGTATGTAAGAAAACTTACATGAGTTGAGGGTGTACACATTCCCTTGCTCATTAAGGTAAGCCCTTAAGAAGGCCAGAGAGGTAGGAGAGGTCTCTAAGAAACAGAGTCTGTAATTCAATAACATATTTAATATATTTGTAAGCTGTGTTCCTTTGGTAGAAACATAAGCTAGACAAAAGTGCACACACTCTTTGGAGTTTTGTTGAGTTGGATTGGAGACACTAAACTATCTATCCTAAGGCAAGAAGGGAAATTTATAGCAGAGCTAGAAATGTAGCCATAATACTTTAAAATGGCTTTTAAATGGTTATCCTGGCTCTTAAGAGGTAACCATCATCCATCCCATTTACTTTATTTGACAATTAACCAAGATGCACTATCCAAAGAAAAGAAAAGATCTATTTTTTTTCTTTCAGGCGCTGCATCTTTTTACCTTCCATTTGCATACTGTGAACTTCTGTCCCCAAAACATAGTTGGATATGAAATATCTAGCTTTGACCAGACCATCCTTATAGATCTGCGCCAATACTAGATTATTTGGGATTTGCCAGTGAAGAAATTTCATGAATTACATACACTTTTCTTGCTGCACGTATTCTCTTCAATATATTGAAACAGTAGTAGCTGTTTAAACACCCACTCTAAAACTACTGTGTCCTCCTGGCCTTACAATCCATAAGTGTAAAGCATTGCTAGCGTGGTAGCCTGGGATTACAGTGCTGCAAATTCTATACGTGACTTTTAAAAAATTCAAGTAATTTAAAAGAAAAACAACAACCAGCAACAAATATAGTGACTGGTCAAAATTTTTAGTTTTGCCTCAGTTGTACCCAACTTTGTAAAAATTTAAAACTTTCTAAGTACTTTCTGAGTTAATACCTATCATAAAGTTCTAAAGGCTATTAAACAGATTTAAACTCTCCTATTTGAAGTGAGAAGCCATGTTTTTGCACACCATTAGCTGGAAGGTATGTGTAGTAAAAAGTATAGTTTATTGGGCAATAATGATGAAAGTAGAAGATACTTATTTTACTTTCCTGGAAAACGTGTTCAAGTGTGTCTTTGGCTTCTAGCCGGAGCCCAGCTCGTATGAACCTGATCTCTGATCAGGGTCCCTTCCCAGTGCTGTTGATGTTTCTATGATTTCCTTTTCATGTCTTTTCCTCGGGGAGGGGTGGCCTGGCTTTGTCACCATGGTATATCCCACAAAACCCCACATAGGTGAAGGGCTTGTTGCAATTCTTGACATCACCTTCTAGTGGACTAGTAAGCATGCCGTGATATGGAGTTACAGCGCAGTCTTTTAGTAAGGTTCATCTTGCATCCAAACAGCGTGCTCTTTTATAGTAAAAAACCTATAATTGCATGTGCGTATGTGTCCTTTTAATCTGCTGTGAAATATGCTGGCAGTGGTGTGTCAAGCATAAGAACTTACAAAAGTGGCATTCCTTCAGCATGTTATTGGAGAGGGGTCTTTATTTCACTATGTTTTGTCCCATTTCATAAATAGATTTCAAAGAAAAAAGCAGAATAAAATACAAGGTAACCACTAGAGAAGGGTTTGAAATGAACGGAAAGGTTTTTGTTTTCTTAGGAGGAAAAAGAGTGGTGCTTCTTTAATACTTGCATTTGAGCTACGAATTCTTTAGCAACTACAAGCTAGAGTACAAAAAAAAATTACCATACACAAGCACTGCTTATAGATATCATTTATTTATTTATTTAAATGCTTTTCACTACAGAAACCACATTCGGCAGTATAATGGTATAAAATCTTTTTTTGTTTGTTTGTATTCTCCATGCATGTGAATAGTTCTCTGATTATTTATACGTGCATAGAAAACAAAGGCAGAAAGCTGCAATCCTGGTGAATGTAATGTGCATTGTCTCCCAACAGATCTGAAAATGATGTTATTAACTCTGGAAAGATAGAGTTTGGTCTAGGAGGAATGCTTTTAAAGTATCACAGCAAATCATTTAAGCATCTAAGAGTCTTTAATACACATTATTAATGTATTAGAAAAAATTATTAGCTTAAGCAATAGGAAGATGATAAAGATCCAGGCACAACAGTAACTCAGGGCAAGGCTTACTTTACAGTTATTTTAGAATAGAAAAAATTGAAATGCAGTATTTTTAAAAGTAGGGAGACTTAATTACTTGAATTGTGTGCCATGCAACTAAAGGAGTGATCAGATGATTAGTATGTTTTGCAGGAAGGCTGGGTATTTTTTTGCATAACTTGTTTTAATTTGGAATTTATTGATGAATGGGATTAAAATAACTATTTATTCTTTCCATTCAGTTTCTCCAGATTCTTTTTTTTTTTTTTTTTTTCCCCCCACAGATCATGTAGTGCTAGCAGATGAAAACCCTATCCAGTGCTCTTTCTCACCCTACTGTACATACTGGAATGTTGTTATTTAATGTGGTTGTTGGGTGGCAAGATGTTTGTAAAATTTATGCTTGAGCTATAAACACGGAGAAACAATGTACAAGCAGTGGAGATGGAGAAGGGCTGAATTTTCCAAATCATGAGCTTGGGAGTGATAATTAAAACTTTGAACAGAAAAAAGAACTGAAGAGCAGGAGGTCAGATATAAATCTGTGTTGCTCTGTTAGAGACAGCAGTGCGGTGCCAGCCTCTGCCAGGTCATGCTCCATTACTGACTGCAAGGGAAGGATAAGGACAGAAGATATGAGGAACCATAAAACTGTCTTTCAGTTGAAGGGATGTGAAGGAAGTTCCTTATTTTTTTTATTACACGAGACTTTCTAATATGAGATCTTTATCCTGTAATTTTTTCTCAAATTTGGCCTGCTTGTTCCCTAGTGTCAGCTTGTTTCTGTTGAGGGGGGGTGTGGGTGTATGTGCACGCGTGTGCCTGTGTGTGCATCCATCCTGTTGGGAGAGGGGGCAGGTATAGCTGCAAGAAATTTTGTCCATAGGCACGTGAATATTCCCTGTATCACAAATACTGTGTGTTTGTAAGGGACTGCATCACCCAAAGTTGAAAATTTAGATAATTGAAAGTTTAGGTAGTAAATTAGGCAATTATTTCATTTCAGAGCTGTTTCCAAAGAAATTGACACATACTAGTTGTGAGCTAGCAAACATTATTTTTATTCTTCAAGATGTATTACAATATGGAAATAAAAATAAACCTTAGTCTCGAAGAGGGAGTGCTTCACGGGCTAATACTTGTCAACCTTATTCTACTTGAAGACGGCAGTGTAAACTGCTATGTAAATGTTATTCACTGCAAACCACAGCATAGAATCATAGAATAGAATCACAGAATCATTGAGGTTGGAAAAGACCTTTAAGATTGAGTCCAACCGTAAACCTAGCACTGCTGAGTCCGCCACTAAACCATCACACTTTGGCATCTTATTTATCCCCACTTGAGAACTGAAGCCTCAAGTCTGTATGAGGTGTGATCTCATTAACTGAATACTTTATTTTTATTAAATAATGCTGTAGTAACATGCTAGATTCCATGGCATTTTACTTTTTCCATTTAAGTAGAATATAAAAAAATTCTTTTTTCCGTATTTTTAGGATGTTTTGTCAATTCTAATAGTTTACAGGCCTGGGGGAGGAAATCGCTTGTAAAAGGTGTCTCCAAATAATGTGAAGCAAAACATAGAAGGGATTTCCAAAACTAAGGGTTAGGTGAAAGGAAATTTGTGGATATGAAACAGACTAACATTATTACAGATGGGTACATAATGGTAGAGATAAAATAAATTGCTCATCCTAGATCAATGACAACTGAAGAGGGTTCTTTATTTTTAATAAGTTCTTATCTCCAGCCTACACATCATGTGATGTTCTCTACTTCTCATCCTATAATCAAAATAGTCTTTCATAAGCATGTAATGAAAGCTTAATGAAAGTTATATACATTTCATTTAATCTGATGGAGAAATCAGGATTCTTTAGAAAAGGAACATTTATTATAAATTACTAATGAGGTTGGCAGTGAGTCAGATTACTACTTAGAGCTTTAAAAAAAAAGTGTGAAAAAGATATTTAGCTATCTGTGAAACAAAGGCTGTTACTATAATTTGAGTAACTTCAACACTTGCTCTGATTTTCTTTGATAACATACACTTAAAATTCTCATGAATGATTGTATATAGCATGACTAAATCTTTTCTAATTGATGTTCTTTTTTTTCCTCATTAAAAATACAAGTTATATTGTGCCAAGCTAAATAATGATGTGGCACATGTCAGAAATAATGTGAAATAAAAGATTTTTTTGCCCTTTTTTCAGAGTCTAACCGTGCAGAAGAGGGTAATCCCATCTGTGTTACTCAATCTTCATAAGTGCAGATAAATCTCTTGTCAGATCATGAATCTATTCATGAACCATGGCTATTTTTAGTGTAGAATGCTGCCCTTTGTATATTTTTTTTACCCTATATCTTTTTTTGTTTTAAATTAAAATGCTGCCATAATATAACCAAACGCCATCTCTTGTACCACTGTCCCATAGAAAATTTTGCCACCTAAAAATAGTATTGGTGTGAAGCAGTTCAGAAGAATGCTAGATTAATGTTTAAATATTAGTCAAAGTAGCCTGCTAAAGACAGACTGATAAATATGTTGGAGAAAGAAGTTTATTAGGCTTCCTTTTTGATATGCATATGCAGTTGTCAATTTTAAGAAATCTTTTTCCTCTCAACTAAATGAGATCTCACTTGTTGGAGGGGATATATAGTATGTTACATAGATGTTTTTGACCTTGTCTTCAGTTCCTGGAAAAAAATTGTGTTGAACGGACCTCATACTAGTTCTTTAAATACTTTGTGTATCAGTGGACATCTGCTTTAGAAAAGGATTGCTGGAGTGCATAGCTGAGGCACCATTTGTGGGATCTCATGATATCATTCTAGCTCTTTTTCTGCATATAGCTGCTACATGTTCTCTTACGAAGTTGCTGATGGTATTGAATTTTACAGTGGCTTTATGTGAGGGTGATTGACCCCAGTAAAGTCAGGAGGCTAAAGCACACCTATATTACAAATGCACATGGTGAGTCAGGAATACACAAGTATTCCTGACAGTCTTAATCTTCTGAGTGGAAGGTGGTTTAAGTGTTTATGTAGCAAAATTAAGTGGAGTTATGGATTGGCAAAGGTTTTTTTTTTTAAATCAGTTCTGGCAAAATAATCCTAGGATAATAAGGAAGGTTAACTTGTCTGACTTTTTGCCAGAGAGTCAGGTGAATGAATGCTGTTTCTGTGCCTGACAGAGATGTTCTGAAGAGAGAGTGTTGTTACAGGTCCTTCATCGAGGAACTCAGCAATGAGTTAGGAGAAGCAGTATTTCCCCTGTTTTATCTATTGTATTTTGGATTAAAAAAATCATACATACCAAAGCCGGGGCGGGGCGGGGGGAAGGGCGCGTTTGAGATCCAGTGATGGGTGAAACATTTATTCTGTTAGATACTCCAATTGCACTAACATCAGAGCAAGAAAGAGCATTGGAGGGAATGTCAAAAGTTAAGTGTCAGAGTGGTGGCACACTAGAGTGAAGATGGCTTGGGGTGCTGATGGCTCTCAGTGTAAGAATGAATTTAGATATTTGAGGTCTGATTCTTTTCTGTAATGTGACTTGTTCTTTGCACTATGCAAAGACATTTTAAGATGTTATCTCTTGCATGTGGGGAAAATATCAGTGAGAGAATGCATAAAAGGGTGAGGACTAGGAATTCAAATTCAAGGCTGAGAGCGCCATTAATGTGACTCAGTATTTCATTGCGGACTTTGAATTAAAGACAGATTGTATTGTTCTAATACTGAACAAAGGAATATAAATTGGTTATTTTTAAATTGCATTTAACAATTAAAGCTGCTGAATTATTTGGAAAGATCACGGGAGAGTACCTTTCAGACGTGTTTGCAGTTATCTCTAAAAGCCTGGTGAAGGAATTTGTCTTTTCGGCACTTTACAGTTCATCTCAGCAGTCTTCACTGTTAAGGTCCATGTACTATCTATCCATTTTTACTTGATGTTCTTGAGACTTCTGGGTCCAGAGCTCACTAGAATCACTGAAGAATTAACTTGGGAAGGAACCTGTGAAGGTCACTTAGTTGTTGGTGGCTTAGAGATCTGAGCAGAACTGGAAAGCTGATTGCTACTGCTCTGTACAGGCAAGTTGCTTTTTGCTTGCTCTAAATTTAGCTTTCTAATTTCTTGTATGGAGGTTTCCTGCACAGGTGAACTGTACTATTCTCTCACATTAGGATGAATCCTTATGTTGTTCAATGTATTTTTAATTTATTTACTTATAACTTACCAAAAACCGGATAAATGTTCTGCTTCAATAATCCGAATAGTCCTATTAAAGAGGACTTTAAAACCATTGCGTGTTTTTTTGCATTGTACCACATTAGACACAACTAGAGGAAAAAGGAAGAAACCTATGTTTTTATTTCTCAGAAATATCTTACTCAAAGTAGTATGTACTTTCCCAACTTTTGAGTCCTGCTTTTACATTGAATGACTTACGCAAATTTGACTATGGTTTTGTAATCTGTATGTGTACTTGCACGGGTTGTGCATGCTTGTTGGTTTGCCTGAGCAGAAAGGGACATAGTCCAAGAATAATGGGAAAATACAGGAGAGCTCTCTAACACTTCTATTTCCATCTATATTTTTACCAAACAAGCCAGCTAGCTGTGTTTCTACAATGGCTTTGAAGATATGTGTCTCTGTAATTCTCATAGTAAATGATCAAACCGCTGTTGGTATCGGTGTTTAACTGGTCCAAGTTTGGCTGTAAGAAGGAAGGAGGAAAACAAATGGCTATAGCAATTACTGATCTGACTATCAGCATGGTTTTTTTGCTGGCTGTTACATTGATACTTTTAGAAATGCTGCCATCTCTTTATTTTCTTCGTGTTATTTTAGAAAGGTTGCCATCAAAGAAAAATAGATTTTTTTGTTTTTTTCATATATACAAGATTGGGGTTTTTTGTGCAAAGCTTGGAAAGTGCTTTGGTGTTTTAAATTCCTAGAAAATGTAGCATGAGAGTATTTAAAGTGTAGATTGTAATCTCAAAAATAAAACACTGTCCATTTATGGTTGATTTTTTTTTCCTTTTTTACAACTGGAGTCAGAATCCACAGTACTTGTTCTTTCTTACTTAGAATCACTTAAATTAAGTGAGTTAAGTGATTTAATGATACTTTCTCATGAATGAAAGATTGGTTTGGGTTTTTTTTTAATAACTAATAAACCTGCACGAGGATGTTATCTGGTATTTTTCTCAGACCTGGAGCACTTAAAGGATGGCAGCTTTCTGTTACTAGCCAACATTAGAGCTGATCTAGTGCAAATGTTAGAAAAATGTGAGTTGCTGCTGTTGATTCCAGCGATCAACTCTTGCAGAGAGGTGGGTGGGAGGAATAGAAAGAGAAATGAAGAGTTAAATTCCAAAGTTAAGACTCCAATAAATTAAAAAAATAACATAAAGTGTGCTGGTGTCCAACACCTGAGTGTCACTTATTTGTGGTAGCCTAAATTCGGGAGAATTCCTCATGTATTCTGTGACCAGGAAAGTCCTATATATTTTTAATGTGAAAAAAGGAATTTTTTTGAGGCAAGAAGTTGTAGGTAGGAATATGTTCTTAAGTAGTTTTTGCAAACTTTGTAAACACACAAATTGAGAGGTGTAGGAGACAAATTTTTTCAAGAGTTGCAAACATCTGACTCGATAGAATAATTTCTCTATTGCATTTGTTATTGGATGAAAATCCAGAATGGTTTAATAGTGGGGCAATAATGGCCTAGTATTTATATAAAATTATGAGCAGCAGACTATTGCAGAGCTCTTTCAGGAGGAGGAGAAGGCTAGAACTGAAGAGTTCTCATGTCATTATGCAAGAAGTCCCTAGGTATGGATGATGCCATGGGCTGAAATACGTTATTTTGACATGACAGCTACCAGGTGTTCCATTTCCATTTGTTTTCATAGAAAAAAAAAAACAAAACTGTGGGTCTATCACAAATGAAGCGGAACTGATGCTGCCAGCATAAAATTTCTGTTTAGAAAAGTAAATCCCAGCTGCTGTGTAGCTAAGGGTTAGATAATTTGCTTCAGTACGAGGAAATATAACATAGGTTGAGAATGTTTTTTTTTAATACAAGCACATTGCATCTGCTCACTAACAAGAGAGAAATTCAACTAAGTTCCTGAAAGTGAAGAGATTCAGTTAATTTAAAACTAAGATGCTTAGAATGTACTTTAGATAAAAATATGGTATGTTCATGATGCCTTATATATATATT
>NW_009188014.1:0-14676 GCF_000690835.1 Fulmarus glacialis
CCCAAACCATTCTGTGATTCTATGATCCTGCCACATTACAGTCTGGTGGCACTGGTATGAAAAGAGCGTGCAAGAAAAGCATATTCTACATGAACTCCAAGTAGTTTCACTTCACCAGATAGAATACTGATGGAGCCATCTGACCTAGAGAGCAATTTAGCCTTCTGAGTATCCCTCAAGGGGAAAATGGCTCTCAAACAAAAGCCAAATTTTAGAATTATGTTCAACAGTTGAACTTTTTAGTTCATGCTCACCAAAGCAGACTTTTGATTTTCTGGGAGATCAGACTGTACAAGCATCTTTACAGTCTTCTTTCACCCACGCTAGACTGCGAATGTAACTAAGCCATTCCAATAACACAACAACTTATAAAAAGTTGCCATGGCAGTCTGCTACAGATTTTGTCTGGGTCACCGTCCTCCCAAAACAGCATGTTATAAATTTTAAACACTGCCATATCAGAAGATGTGCATTCAGATGCTGCACTGGCTTGCATGACACCACAGAACAGACAGGCTGGGAAGCATACAGAGTTAGCAGGGGACTTGTTTGTTGCAGAAAAGCAAGGAGAGATGCACGTACAATGAGTAAAGGTGGCCTCACAGTAAGATGGCTGAATGCAGCTCTATAGGTCTGGATTATAAATCTAGTCTCCCACAGAATTCATAACACTAGAATTCATAATACATAACACTAAGTCTTATCACTCAAACCATGTAGACCCCTCATTTTCCAGTTCCCCATCTTCATACCTAGAAAGTTTGAATTTACAGAGACACAAAGCATTCAATTTTGAAAAAGGAAGAATAGAGATGTTCTTTCTGCATAAGGAAACTCTGCCCAAAATGCTGACACATGTAGGATCAAGATTATTGGACACATTAATCCTTAGTCTTGCCTTGCCTCTCCATGTGAATTTATACTACTTCCTCACATTACTGTGATACGAATAAATTAATGCTTACTATGATTCAGATGCTGCTTTAACAAGCATCACAGAAATGGTCAAGGGGAAGTAAGAAATCCGTCTCCAGAACAATATTTGAACACACAATAAAGAAGGCCTTTCAATGTGGCAGTCATGTTCTTTTAATGCAGCTTGCAATGTTCCTACACTGAAAAGATCTTCCTCATACAGCATCATATCTACACGTGTATGAGGAAGCCTTTAGTTAGATGGAGTTTTTAAACCCTTAATGCAGACCTCTGCTCTTCAGCTCACAGTACAAGTGATAGTGGTAGAACTGTGATCTTTCAGCAGCAAGTAAAGATTGTAGGATCACGACAAACAGGACATGAAAACCCTGCAGAGCATTAGAAGCAGTACATCGAGACACACCTATTGTACCAAGTCTCTGGAGATTTCAGATGCTGAAGTGCAAGTCTCAAAGGAGCATGTACAAATAATTTTTGCAAATATTATTTGGCCAAATTGGAAGACTGTTTTCACTAGTGCAACAAAATACACATCCTCAAAATAAAAGGACAACTCCCTAGCCTCATACAGTAAGTCAGCCAGAAGCATGAAGTTTTCAAAGCTTTTCGAATAAAAGGTAGTTTAGTTCTATCCATTTCCTGCCGCATCCTCTCTATCCACACATAATAAAATACTTTTCCTACCCTAAGAGAGAAAAATACTTTCCTAAAATCCTGCAAAAAGCCTCTGATGAATAGCTTGCTTGGGAGATTTTAGAATGAGTAACTTAGAACGATTAAAGAAAAAAGAACATGAAAACAACTAAAAAACATGGATTTAAGTGGCATGTGAAATTAAGGTAACTGGGCAAGAGTTAATTATTGCAAGCTAGAGTTCCAATACAGCACGTACTAGTTGTTTCCTAGCTGTTGTCTGGTTGTGTTGCTTTACTCTGCGGTAATTTACTCTTAGTGAAAAGGGACAAACACAGATTAACTGTGTGCTATCACTGGAGACTTGTTAACTTGCTGCTAATTACACTCTACTACATATCCCAAAAACTTGTTGGCATAAGCCTATCTTTAGAGCCTGCCTTCAGGGCTGAAACTCCGAATAAAACTTCAGGCACAAGGCTTGTCTACCTAGGAAGTTATTCTGCAATAAGGTACGATACAACCCCCTCCCAAATTCTATGAATCCTTATAACAACATCCGCTTAAGTTCATGTTTCTATTCTGAATCTGTCATAGTGGAAGTCATCTCAATCTCCTATAAAAGATATTCTTAATTAATTCAAGTTGACCCCTCATTTCTATAGTAGTCTTCAACTTAACCTACTAATTTACATGGAGAAAATGATCTGCCAACCCTTCACTGTCCTAAATGGGCAGCTGAAGGCAGAAAGCAGACCAGAAATGGCTGTACCAGGTCTGACCAAAGCTCAATCCTGTTCAGTACCGTCTCTGACAATGGCAGATGCCTAGGGAGGAGCATAAGAACAGGGCAAGCATGTAGCAATACTTCTCAGAGTTCTCTTGCAGTCTTCAACAATTTCTCGCCCAAGAGTTTCCAAAGCCAAAAAGAAAAAACACTCTGGTTTTATTGAGAACCCAGGTAAACTTCTAGAATCAACAATATTCTCCAGGACATAACTTGAGTTCCACAGCTTCACTGCATGACATATGGAGACCCAGCTACCACTTTTGTTCTGCATTTCCAACTGCTTGTTTCCACTGATGCTCCCAATTATTCTACACGCTTCCATTGTTATCGCTCCCTCATCCTCCCCAGTCTGAAAAACGCAGCTTCACATCCAAGCCCTTCCATGACTGATTACTTTGTTGCCTTACCTGTGCATTCTACAATTCTCCTGCATCCTTTCTGAAGGGGGAGAGGAGAAGCAAAATGCTGCATGCAGCATTTAAGAGGTAGATGTGCCATTGATTTATTTGCATAAAATGTCTTCTATTTCGCTCCCTATTATTTTCCTAATAATTTGTAACACTCAGTCTGGGGTTCTGATTGCTACAAAGTGCTCAGCTTGTGTTTTTCACACAACAGTATCCAAACCCCAAAAATCTCTTTTCTGGGTGACAACTGTCTGCTTAAAGTCCTTAATTTTTAAGCCTGGACTCACCTCCTACACACTCGTATCACATGGTTCTAAACTGATTTTGATAAGCCATGCTCTTGTTGGAAAATTGGGAAGAAGTTAAAAAAATAAAAGCATTACTGCAGGAATATTCCTCTGCAGTCTATAGGCAATAATTTCATAACCACTACGATGACCCATATGCAGGCTCACGCTGAAAGAGGTGGTTCCAGTCCTTCCATTGTGCTGACACTGACATTCTGGGACAGTGCACCACATAAGACAACCTGTACATCTGAAAACCAGCTTGCTACTTTCCTCCCAAGAAGAGTAGCCTTCAGACACATCAGTTTGGCTTGTGCAGACACAAAGGAAGCAGCGAGGACATACAGCTTTGGGAGACCTGAGACAGAGGGGGAAAGAGAA
This sequence comes from Fulmarus glacialis, assembly GCF_000690835.1. Taxonomy (NCBI): domain Eukaryota; kingdom Metazoa; phylum Chordata; class Aves; order Procellariiformes; family Procellariidae; genus Fulmarus; species Fulmarus glacialis. Next base: position 3,435 of record NW_009188014.1, read on the forward strand.
CCACACTTATGCTATGGTTCTGCACCCTACTTAAGTCGATCTAAAACTTTAATGTTCCTGAGAAGCTAGGCAGTGGCTATTACAAGTTAAAACCATGACTGACTTTTTTATTTTAAAGAAAGAATTCTTTGGAAAGTTTTTGAAACACTAATACATAGTCTGCAAACAGACTGAAGTTTGGCAGCAACTTGCTTGGACATCACAAGTCCTTTTGCTCCGACTCTGTATTTGAAGGGTTTATAAACTGCTGAACACCGATACCTTCAGTCTGTGACTTGTACACTGCTTTCCTTGCCATGGGATCAAAACATTCTGTAGGTATGCCCATAGAGGGCTTCAGAATGTTAAGTTTGGCCCTGGACAACAGAAAGTAAAAGGACAGACTGCCTAAATAGTTTTAGTCAATGGGAAAACAGCACTGAACGAAGTTACTGTATTTTCTAAGTGCAGCTTTTTATGAACATTTATTTTGCATCCTTCACCAGTGTTTAGGCAAGACTTCCTACCTCACTGAGAAGGAAGGTAAAATGAAAACAAACACTGAAGATCTAATATGATTTCACCCTAACATCATCCAGACACTGAACAAAATGAGTAGTCTATATTTACGAATGCCCTTGCATAAATAAACAATCAGCAAGCCACACTGTAAAGATTATTTTTCCTCCTCACATCACAACCACAGGAAAGCAAGCAGAAACTAGCATTTTGGAAAGCAAAGAATTAAAGAGTAAGATTTAAAATCAGATGATAGCCAAATCATAAGGCTACTTCCTGTTTTTGTCTAATTATGTAACGCACTAACAGGTAGTTACCACAGACACAGTCCAATCTGAACTACTTTCTAAGAGCAACTGTATTTCACACATGCTTCCTGCCTGATAAGGATAGAACAATTCAGAACTGCTCTAATAGAGGACAACACGAAGGGCAAAAGACAAAGCTATGATTTATTTTCCAACATTCAGAACTTCCGTCCTTGTGCTGCAACTCCATACTCAGTCTTTTTTTTTTTTTAATCAATATTAAATCACTCAGCTTTTTTTAAAATATATTTCTGAATTCTTCCCATAAAAAAAGTTTCACACCCATATATATAAAACAGTGTCTCCCCCTCACAAATCACTTCACTTGCTTATTCCTTTCTTGTGCATACACTCTTCTGGCATTTCAATGTATAGTAATTCCCATTCAATGTATCAGGTTGGCTTTTCTTCCCCTCCACAAGAAAGCGCTCTCTTACTACCAAGAAATTCTTAATTACATCAGGTATTTGATTTCTGCCTTCAGCAACTTTAAGATTCTTTTGCATGCTAATACACTGGAAATCTCATTCCATTTTTAAGTTTCAGACATTTCAAGTAAGTGTAAGCAGTAGATATCGCAGGTGTGAAGAAGTTTTGGACATGAGAACACTTAAATTCAGAAACATTCCAGAACAGATTAACATTTACCTATTATCAACTATTCAAAAGCCTATTACAATGCCGACAGACCTTTCATGTGATATACCTTGGGTAATTCCTGATTTTCTGTATAGCATTACTGTTCGCATGACACAATATGCATACACCCAAACAATTTAAATAATATGGTGAGAGCTTTCTCACTAACAGACTGCATGGTCAAATACCTGTTGCCCTGTATTGATGCACCACAGGGCACAAAGGGGAATTTGCAGAGAACAACAGCAGGCATGCCAGGTAAGGCATAAAACTGATTTAACACAGTATCCTGTCTCAGGATGGGAAGTAGCAGGTGTATAGAGGAAGTAACAGAGAAAGTACATCTCCTTCATACTCTCCCTGCTTCCAAGATTTGCTGCAACTTAGGGGACTTCCTGAGCCACAGACAGTATCTTTCTGCACAGCACCTCCCTACAGACCTATGGATTTATCTAATCACTTTTTGAAAGCATCCAACCCTTTTCCCAATTCATACCCATGGCAATAATTTGCACAGTTTAAATTCCATGAAAAATTATCTGCTTTAAACCTGCTGTCTGACCAAGTAAGGAATACTAAATGAAATTCTTACACCTTGAGATAGTAAGTACTCAACCCTATGTGGCCAGCAGGAGGAGGGAGGTGATCGTGTCCCTGTACTCGGCCCTAGTGAGGCCGCACCTCGAATACTGTGTTCACTTTTGGGCCCCTCACTACAAGAAGGACATTGAGGTGCTGGAGCGTGTCCAGAGAAGGGCAACGAAGCTGGTGAAGGGCCTGGAGCACAAGTCTGATGAGGAGCGGCTGAGGGAACTGGGGATGTTTAGCCTGGAGAAGAGGAGGCTGAGGGGAGACCTCACCGCGCTCTACAACTACCTGAAAGCAGGTTGTAGCGAGGTGGGGGTCGGTCTCTTCTCCCAAGTAACAAGCGATAGGACGAGAGGAAATGGCCTCAAGTTGCACCAAGGGAGGTTTAGACTGGACATTAGGAAAAACTTCTTTACTGAAAGAGTGGTCAGGCCTTGGAACAGGCTGCCCAGGGAAGTGGTGGAGTCGCCATCCCTGGAGGTATTTAAAAGACGTGTAGATGAGGCGCTTAGGGACATGGTTTAGTGGGCATGGTGGGGTTGGGTTAACGGTTGGACTCGATGATCTTAGAGGTCTTTTCCAACCTTAATGATTCTATGATTCTATGATTCTATTAATTGATTTTGTCATCTATGAGTTTACAGCCTTAAATTGTATCTACCCCTCAGCCACCTCCCTTTCTAGGCAGTAAAGTCCTACTCTAATCTCTTCCTGTATAAAGCCATTGCAGAATTCCTTCATATTGCACTCTACCTCTCAGAATTCCACCTTTTTTTTTTTCTTTAAACAAGTAGACCTATAAAAAGTGTTCAAGCAATGGGTGCACCATGAGTTTACATAGAAGATTTTTTTTTCTTTGCACCTAGAAAGTTAGAAATGTTCAAACTCACTTTGCCTGTTTGCTACCGTCAAGCTGACATTTTTTATAAAGATCCTACAGATAGCTCTAAGACCTCTGGCTTAAGTGGCAACTTATTCAGAGCCTTTCACCGTCTGTTTATCTTTACAGTAATTTCTTTTCAGCGTAAGCATTGCTTTGCATTTGTTGACAATGAATCATTTTACCATCTTATTGCACACTTCCTTAGTATCACAAAATCCTTCCACAGCTTTAGGATGAAACTGTCACCTTACTATTCACTCCTGTTCTCCAGATCGCTTTATGAACACGCTTAACGGCACAGTTTCGCAGAGTGCCTCTCAATAACCTCTTCCTATTACAGAAGTAGACAGATTTTCTATCCTTGTCTGGTCACTTTTGTTTCTTCCTTAGCTAGTTATTAATTCACAGTAAGATCTCCCTTGAAAAACTGCGCTGTAACAATAAAAACCTTTGGTTAGAGGCTCTGCCAAGACTTCTGAAAAATCCAACAATTTTATAATCCAGACAACCTTTACCCATTTACTAAGAACTTGTCAAGAACCATGCAGTTCCTGGGACCTCTCCTGGAGCCCCCATCACACAAACTACCACCTACTCTTGTTGTAAATAAAGTGTTGATTAAGATAGTGACATATCAGATTTACAAGTTGAACAATTTTGAGTTCCTTCAGAGATACAGGGGAACTTTACTTTCTATTGGCAATTTATTACTAATCTTAACTATCTGTTCCAAGAGTTCTTCTTGTGACATTTCAGTTTGAGAGTGTTTCTCACAGATTTCAACATGAGAATCCCAGTAAGTTTTTCCATATAAAGCACTGATGTAAATAATGTGGATTTTTTTTTTTTTGCTATGAATTTGTTTTCTTTACACATTGCTTATCAGTCTGACTTCTAGTGTATGTCTCTGCTATGCATCATATTCCTATACTGGGCAACAGAGTCCTCTTGAGGCAGGTGGTCTTTAGGTGTCACTGGAACATTTTTTAAAAAAAAAAAAAAGGCATCTCATCCATGCTGAGGTCCTGAGAAAATGAACTATGAACACCAATTGAGAAGAAGAATAAGGACAAGAAAACAGATCAAGAATTTTGCTTAGGAACATAACACAAAAAAACCTTCAAACAAATACTAAGCAGTTCTTCCTTTTTACTGGATCTCAGACGCTTTGTCACATTTGAAAGACATAGTCAGACATGGCTTCCACACAACCATCAGCAAATCAATTCTCCTAGACCACCTTATTGTCTCAGTTCCGACCTACACAGCACAGAAAATACTGACTGCCCTGGGACTCTGCAGGCGTAACAGCTTAAATGCCTCTGTTACTGCAGCGTTATCCCAAGCAGCAGCGATGTGAAACAAATATGGTCAGTTTTGCTACAACCCACAGAATGGCTTCCTACTACTCCTACTAGAGGCATCTGCAGAATACATACACCTGAAGAGCCATGTGTTGCCCACAAAAACTTCAATTGCAGCTCTTAGATCACTGACTACATCATGTGACAAGCATCAAGATAGCATTGACATAAGGTCTACTGAATAAATAACCACAAAACTGGGAGAAGCCAAGCCAGCAGAGACTGCTGGGGCAGATACTATCACTTAATTAAAAAATACAGCTGCATGTGTAACTCAAACATCTGAATGAAGGAGCTGGGGATGCCTGAGCAGTTATTTTTCATGTCCTGCCTGTTAATCTCTCCCAAAGCGCTATGATTAGCAGCATATGCCCCTTGCTCATCAAGCAAAGATCCACAGTTTGTAGGGGTCAGGAAAGCTAATCATCCTAAATCCAAGCCATCTGAGCAAACAAACTAGGTTTTGTGCAGGTATCACAAGACTTGATAAAGCCATTCGGAATCTCAGTTTCACTCCCACCACCAAGAAAATTCCTTATAGCTTTTTGAGGTCTATATATTTTCATACTCAGAAACGCGACCCAATAAATCATCCACACCACTTCCTGGACAATCCCATGTTCATCTGGATGACTACTGTCCAGGGGCAGGCTGTAACTTAACTATTAAGCCCACAATGTTATGACTTGAAGTAGCATGATTGCAGGCCAGAAGCACACATTTTGCAGACTTGGTGGAAAAACAGGCAGAAGAGGCAGAGTGGAGGCAATGAGATTACATGGACATTCCTACAGGATGGAAAACATTAATTCACACAAGATAGCAACCACTTCACATGATATCATTCAAATGAGTACGGACTTGCAGATGTACAGTTAAAGAAAAACAAACAACCAAAAAACCACCACACAAAAACCCCACACTATTAACCGAAAGGGAGAAGACCACACTGGCTCCACTTTTCTTGTTGCTTTCTAGAGGAAATACACATGAGAAGTGTATTCCCTCCCCTTAGACAAATCAACTCTCAGCATTACTTGTGTATCAGTTCTCTAGGATTCAGATAGATCGCAGAACAGTAGGAAATAAACATTTTTTCCACATACACACTGCCAAGCAATTCATGACTGGAGACTAGACTTATTGAGCACACTGACAAGCTGTAATAGCAAGACAGGCCTAAGGTCTCATGTCCTCCATGGATATAGAGCTGGCACTCTAGGAAGCTGCACCATAACAAAAGGCACAAAGAATGGAAAAGGGCTTCAGCAAGCCCTAGAAGACGATTTATTGACAAGTATTTATGATTTTCCTGATCATATAAACAAAATATGGACAACACACAGCATAACCATAGCATGGCTCTGCCAAGGCAGTCAAACAGTTACAGTACCAAAATCCTGCTGGGACTTGATACATGACTATACAGACTGCACTAAAGAAGGGAATTAGGGCTATACATCAATAAACAGATTAATGATAAGAGTTAAAACAAAAAGAATACTAAAGAATTACAAAAACAAAATATAAATAGGATTAAACAATTTAGAGCTCAGAAGAACTAAAACACTTAAGTGATCATCTGATTTTGACTACATAATTTGTCTTGAAATGAGACAGAATCTTGAAATTCACGCTATGAACCACGTGAAAGATTAAGAAAAGTCAGCTTCAGGTGACAAGTACAAAGCTATCAAATAGAAAACTGCCATGAAAAATTAAAATTTTACAGACTTCTCTATATTAGAGAAATGCATTTTATTGCACAAGATGACTAACAGAGAGGACAACCATATCATCTAGTAATAGCAGACCTGAAGTTTAACTTTAGCTGGCTAAATGCAGCTTAGAACTTCCTTCAAAGTAGCAGGTCTTGTTCTTCAGGATTAGTTAACATTTTTCACCAGTACAGGCATATGTTTTTATTCTTTACACATGAACATAAATGACAAGGCAATTTTTAAAAGCAGCTACCTCTTTTCTCATTTTGTTTACAGCAGCAGTTTCCCTCTGCCATTTCTTTGCTAACTACAAGCTCTAGAAATCACAGATGATCCCTGAATACCTGAAAAGAGCCTACCAGTTAACATTTACAACATCTGGTAGGATCAAACACAGAATTCTTCCACCTCATCAAGTCTGTTTCCCCCTCCTCATTTTGAAGACCTTGCTCATTAGAGTAACTTACTATCAAGATCAAAGCTTCTGAAAGAGTTAGATACCTAATTCAGAGTAGTTCCAATGGTATAGGTGGCTGGTGTCTGAGCTCCTTTAAAAACAGAATTCCAGCTTTTTTCCTAGTCTCTGGATTGCATGAAAGGTGTTAGCTCACTGATTCTCCTCCCTCTGCTATTCATAAATTCTTCCCCTGAACCAATAAAAAAGGCATTCTTTCTTTATGCAACTCACTCCTAGTAAACTATCCAAAAGTGAAAAAAAAAAATCAATTAATCAAGAAAACAAAAAATTAATGTATTAAAACATTTCATTTTCATCTAAATTATGGTTCTAAATCACTATTTTCTCCCCTTTTATAGTCTTTTACTAATTAAGCTTGTCATGTTTCAAAGTTAAAGATTTTATTCAACATGTCATTATGCCACAAATATTTAAGTATAGAACCTTACTAAAAGTCTCTCTTAGAATACAATCATATTCAAATATGATTGTTCACCAAATAACCTTTTATATTTACAAGAAGCACCTAATATTACCAAAACCCAAGTGTAAAATGCTCAAGTGCTTCAGACAAGCTACATTCCTCTATCAGGAATTGCAGTGTAAAGACAAAAGGACTTACTATCCTTAAACATGCAATTGAGTTGAGATCCTTCCCTCTGGAAACTACTCAGAAATGTTAGCTTATGTCTTTAAAAAAAAAAAACGAAACCCAAAACCCACTCCTTCAATATATTAATGGAATATTAAAAAAAAAAAAAGAAAAAGAAAAAGTTGCTTAACAACTTGTTTAGGACAAATTATCAGACATGTTTTAAAATTCCATTATTTTTCTGGAAACATTAAGACATAAAACCCATCAAAGCTCACAGAATTATTCACAGAAGGGCTTTACTGTTTGGGGAAATTGTCTGAATTTTCAATTCAAGTAAGATACATACCCAGTTATAGCTTTTCCTGTAAATAGTATTTCTGAACTTGGTTCATCCTAGAAAGCAACCTAAGACTGAAGAAGCATACATTTTCAAACACATCTAAAATACACAACTTAAGTTGCTCCAACGCATGCATAAGTAATTACATTCCTCAAGCAAAAACAGCTTTTGGGAAGTTACATAATTAAAGCCTGACCCAACTCCTACCTGAAATCAGCAGCAGAACTCCCCAAACTCCCCTACTTGCTTCAGTATAACTGAATCAAGCCTCCTGTACACAAAAGCAGAAGATATGTCTGGACTACATGAGAGGAATAACTGCAATGGTTAACTACAAAATACTGATGGCCTCATCTCCATACCACTATCAGTGGGCTTCACACTTCTACCAGATACTCAAAAAAAAGTCATATTGGCAGTAAAAACAGAAATATACACTGCAAATAGAGATGAAGCTGTGAACAAAAGCAGAGATATTGGTATATAGTCTAGAATTATCAATATTTATACAGAAAACAGTAAACACCTAATCAAGGAGCACCATCATCATCAAGAAGGGCAAAGAAGGGCAAAGGCAACACAAAAGAGTTGAGGAAAAAAGCAACCAACCACACAACATTCCAAGTGGAAAAATAATCTCTCTTGAGAAAAAGCTATTTAATATAACAGAGAACTAGAAAGTAGAAACTAAGTAACATCAGAAAATCAAACAAATTAAGGCAGCAGGGGGCTTCAAAATACAGTAAGATAATAAAAGGCATCAGTGTTACACTTCGCATTATACAAAGACAGCATGGGGAAGAAAAAAAAAAAAGAGGTCACATAAGGAAAAAAATGCCCACAACCAAGAGCTAAAAACTAGTCTCAGAAGTAGTGATGGTCCCACTTCCGAGTTATATTCCAAAAACAAGAAATGTAGCCCAAGCGTATTCAAGAGGCAAGCCACCATGCTGTTCAGAAGCTGCAAGGAGGAGGAGAGACAGGATAGTGACAGAGGATGTTAACTGTTCTTATTAAAGACCTTCAGGTTGAACAGATCCTACAAGCTAGCCAAACTGAATGCAGCCCTACCTCTTTTCTTTGCTTCCTGTGGCTACAGCCCAGGAACAGAATTTAGTAAGACTAGGCAAGCACTTTTGATGAGGTTCCCATTCCTGCACAACCGTACATACACACCAAACCAAACAACTCCTGAACTGGCTTCAAAAGATGCACTGAGCTTTCAACCATTACAAATATTAAGCTCAACACCTGCCAAAGAAGAAAACAAGTATTTCCATTTGATTAGAAGCTAACAAATGAAGCATTGGAAGAAGAGTTAGCACATCTACATAGCTGATCAGTGTGACAGAAGCCAGATTTCCCAGCTTCTGTTTCTATATTTCAATCACTGCTGACCTACATTACCTTTGTATTTCTCACCTGCTTCTGGTTTCTTAACTATTTTGATCTGCAAGGTAATCTGGTTATTTTACTTCCTGTTCACTTTCCTGCAGAGTTAAAATGTAAAAAAAAAAAAATTAGCTACTACTTTGTGAGAAAAAACCCCACATATTTCTTTACCTTGATTAATGCCAGATGAAAGACGAGACACCGCATTTTTACATTCATTAATATAAACTTTACAATATACCAGGTAACTTCAGCTATGCCCTAAGAAGTTCTGATCTTAGATTTTACCTATAGCATCTCTGCCAAACAGCAGATAAATGCTAACACTACTACTTGTGGTATTAGCAGATTCACTTGTACTCACGTTACTGTAACTCTGTTTTTCGAGTTACAGCCTCACCATACATTCACTTATTAACTCCAAAACTCTTATCCAATGAATTAATACCACTACCAAGGCAGACCAGATCCTCTTCCTCAGAGAATAGCTGAGTATCGTCTAGAACAAATTAACATCACTTTCAGTCAGAAGAGTTTGCCCTGTTGTTGAAAAATACAAAGAAATCAAACAACCCATCTCCTGAAGTTATACACATTGCCAACTCAAAAATAAAAACAAATATTCATACTAAAGAGGCACAAGAAGCTTTACTGAATGAGTGCCATCAACTTTAAAAGCAGTTTTTTTATGAGCCCTTACACTTTGAAAGGCAACTTTCCAAATCTGAACTGCATTAACCAGTGCAGTCTGTCTGCATGCTTAAGAACAGACAACTTCAGTTCCTTTGCTCTGTTCACAACCTTTTTACACTGTTGCCTGACAAACTTACTGGTCTCATTTTAGTTTACAATGATGCCAATGCAAAACTCTGTATGCAAAGGAGCTATCAAGAACAAGAATATTTTTGTAACCCTTACTCTCTCACTAGGACACTACAACAAAGGTACTGCAGGACCCCTCCATTCCTATCATACCACCTTGGTGGGGGGGGAGGGCGGAATCAGATCAGCAGTCATAGGAACAAAAAAACCCCAAAACAACAACAATACAAAACCCCCAAAACCCACAAAAAAACAACAAAAAAACCAACAACCCAAAAAAGAGGAAGAGAATGCTTTTTTACCAAAAAGGAGGAAATATGAAAGTTATCTTACACACTGGAGACAGAAAAGCTGGATTCCTTCACAAAACAGTTACCCCAGACTTACTTTCCCTTTCTCAACTCACAGGAATTTAAATACCTTCCCCTCCTCCTCCCCCCATGGAAGAATTGAGGAGTTCATACTGAACCCCTCAGAAAAAAACACAAAATCTCTTGCCTTCCTTGAGCTCTCAGGTACCAGGTAAATTTTTCAAATTCTGTGCCAAACACCAGAGTACACGAGTAGGCAAAAAAAAGAATTTGGCAATAGGATGGGACATGCAAATAAAAAAAAGGAAAAAAACAACAAGGGTAGTTGGGGGGGAGGGGAGGGGGGAGGGAGGGGAACAGGCATACAAAAAACAGCTGTGCACCATCACATATACATGCAACAGGAAAAAGAGAAAAAGAAAACTTAACACAAAGATTTCTGCTATTTTAAATGTATGATGCTAGGAGTACTATGCAGCAGAAAATACACGTGTATTTTACTTTGTTTAAGCCAGTATGGGCCACATACACCTTCAGGTCATGTACATGAAATGTCACCCTTCTGAAGGTGTTCCACTAGGATTCCATACTGTTCCATCAACACTTCAAGCATCAGAAACCAAAATACATCACTAAGCATTTTTAAGCATCATTTACAAGGTAATAAAACACACAACTGCTCCATCTGCAAACTTTAAAAGCAATGTTTACTAAAAAAAAAATTATAATTTTTCTTATAGCTCATGAGAGAAGAGAGACAACTCAACCAACCTTAAAGAAGGAACTTGAAACTGTCTTTACAGATTGATTCTCAAGCAGTAGCCTACCACTAACACAAACCCATACTTGCAGTTTATTGCAAATGCCTTTGGCCAGAAATCATAGATTTTTGCTTCCATTAAAATCCATGCAACCATGAGACAACATAGAAACACTCTGAGTATTAGAGAGACGCTAACTGTAATGCTCTGAGCGGTTGTGCAGCACAAGCAATAAATACCAAAGGAAGGATGGACGCAAACGTCCAAGCTGCTTCTTAGACGCCAAGGGCCTCCAGCGTGTACAGAGTCACACGACATTTCATACTGACAGAACTTCTGCAGCTCTACGCTTTCCACTTCAAAAAACGCTGTGCAAGATCACCCGAGTCCTAGTAACAGGGGGCGCGGGCAGCAGAGAGAATGCTGCCAGCAACACCTTTCCCGCGGGTAAAAGCCGAAGCACGTAGAAAGCGCTCCCCGGAGGCAGCAGGCCAGCCCAGAAGCGCGGGGCAGAGTCCGAGACGGGCCCGGACCGCCGGGCGGAGGCAGAGGGCCCAGGCCGC
>NW_009188015.1:0-27032 GCF_000690835.1 Fulmarus glacialis
TCCGGAGCCCTTCGCCTCGGTGGCTTTATCTTTCACCTAGGTATTAAATTTTAGTGAGACAAGAAAAAATGTAGAACGCCATATTCTTAACTAAAAATGTATCCCAGTACATTTGTCCCTTTTATGAAAGGTTGTGGTACCACAGAGTACCCTGAGTAACGCACACAAACATGCATCTGCATCGATCCTATCATGTTACTTTTGACGTGTAGCACTGTAATTTCCTAAACTGTTACAAGAACAGTTAGAACTGTAAACTTCATTGAGAGTAACAAAAGCATTATCTGACTAGTTCCTTCAAGTGAAAACCAAGCGAGGAGGCACACACTTTTATTATCAAATTTGCAAAAACATTTGGGTTTTTTTCTCACTAAACAGATTATTAATTCTTTTAAGCAAAGCACCAGGAGAAGGATTCTTGAGCCTCCACTCAGCTTAAAAAGGCACTCCGCTCAATCTAGAAGACAGATACTGGCTGAATGGAGAAAGTAAATGAATGTTAGATATGACAAAACTAGTGGGGTGAGGGCAATACATACATACAGACATACACAAATTTGAATTATAGCATTATAGATTAATGAAGATTTTTTGGTGTGTTCATGTTTGTATTAGGTGCCCCCAGTGACCAAAGCAGTGGCACATCCTCTCCCCTATGTGACAGTGGTTTGCATCTCAACTACCATCCCAACAACACGGTAAGAGCTTATATTTCTTTGATGGAAGAATTACACAGAAGAATAATAATACTATAATAGCTCATAAAGAAACTAATAAAGGATATTAGTTTACAACTAATATAGGATATAACTAATAAAGGATTGGAGATCCTTTATTAGGGGGCAAAAAGAGTTGCCAGATATTATGGCTGCAAATTAAAATATGACAAATTATACCAGCCGAGATTGTGCCTTGAGAGATGTGATTACTATTTTAATCCGGGCAACAGGGATTTTGTGAAAGTTTTTTCTTCTAGATTATTTCCACAGCATAGGAATTAAAATTATTAAAATTAAAATATCTCTATTTAAAGAAAAGTTAGAAAACTTTTTCACAATATTTTTCCATGATTTTTATTTCATTTATTATCTAAAACTTTTGGCAAAGGATGATTTAGGTACATGTTTTTGCTGTTTTTAAGGTGAGAGCATTTTAATTCCAGTAACTTAAAATCTTAGTGAAGAATGATAACATTATAGAGCAAAGTCTCTTTAGGATGAAATGCTACAGATGTCTGATCAGATTTTTACTAAAAGATGCCTTTGAAGTGCAACAAGGGGCTTTTAACAATTTTCTTAGCCAGGAAATGCAAAATTTCCATTATTTTATATAGTTCTAAAGGGGATTTGCTGTGTATTTGGCTTTGTGATAGGTGAAAATACTCAGATAAAATAAAAAACACTGAATAAATAAACCAATATACCGCATAATTATTACAGATATATTAAAAAAACAGAAATGTAAGCATTGTTTGGTAGACTTTGCTGTTTTTAATTTCTCGCTTGTTTTATTGTTTTCATACTTCAGTGGTAAAGGTTTTAAATAAGAGCCCAGAGACTTAAAAGTCAATAGCACAGATTTTAAGCCTGATTATAATCTGGAAAACCTTTAGGATTTATACACTTTTATGGAGATGGAATTCATAAAAACGGGATAAAACCTATAAAATTGGTGTCTTAATGCAGGTCAAATAAAAAATATATATGTATAACTGGTGCAACAACATCAGAGGCAGACTTATCTCAACAGTCTATATACGTATGCATGTAGAAAGGCTATTGCAGCAGATCCTAAACTTATTTTGCTAGCCACTTCATTTCTAACTTTGCTTTTAGGATAAAAAACATTCTTCCATTTGTGAATCCTGTTTCTGCAGGTGTCAAAACTGATCTAAATTAGCTACAGTTTCTATTTGAACTGATAATAATTTACTGAAACCAAGTCTTTTTCTTTCAGTTTAAATAACATAATCAGGCATCATGAGTCTATAATTCATCCTAAATTAAGTTCTTCTGCTGAAGACCAGGATGTGGTTCTTATCTCAGATGTCACCTTGTAATGGGAACAGAATAATTCCATAAAATCACTTGAGACCTCTGTATGAATTCCTAAATTATGCACACCTCTTATGTCACGGTCCTTGCTTTTTCGCAGAATATTCTCTAGAATGCATTATGACTTATGGCCATAGTCTGTTTCTTAATTTATAGCCTTGGTGATTCACATGAAGGAGACTTCTGACTCAGAATTTGGAATAGACAGGATTCATTTTGGTCTTTTGTCAACAATTCAGAGTTATGCAGGCTAAAGGTGGGGTTAACATTTCTGTTGCAGCCAGATCTAGGCCTACAGTTTGCATCTGAACTTTTTGCCGCATTTCAGCTTTTTCCTCAAGTTTAATCACAACTGAAAAAAGGTTCCTGAAAGCAGACGGAAAACATTAAAAATTCAGGACAATGTTCAAAACAATGTCCTAGCTTAGTCTTCCTAGCCAACCATTTATTTATTCGGATTGAATCTATGGAATGTTTCACCAGAGGTTCAATGTTTTAAATAAGTGAATCTACTTATGAAAACCCTGCTGTTCAGCTAAATTGATGTTCATAGTGATCTTTTATTTTATATACATAAAAGATATATGAACATATACGTAAAAGTAAAGTTCAAGTTGGAAAAGCTTTATAATTCCATAGATCTTACACAAAAAATCACATTCTAGAAAAATATAAGGTGTACTTAATTTTTGTAATATTTATTTTATAGAAGATACAGGTAAGAAAAAATAGGAAGTCTGAGATTAAAAAATTGTAAATGATGCAGGATTGGCAGGTACAGTCTTACTGATATACTGAAAGTACTACATACATTTTAGTGAGAATCATGCTTCTTCAGACAAATAACATCATCACTAGCACTGTTTTGTAAAGCATTTTATAAAGAAAGGAAGAGGTGTTGGATTTTTGAAAATAAATCTTGATAATTTCATTTTTTATAAGCATTTCTCATTCAAAACTATATTCTGTAAAAATATTGGTGAAATTAGACTGTAGATATTGAAATACTCCTTCTTTGTAGATATGATCATAGACATGACAAAGTTCAATTTTCATATAAGTAATGTCTTGTGTAAATAGGTAAAATTAAAATATTCACCATGAGCATGTAGTTTTGACGAAACAATTTTCATCACATGTTAAATCCCATTCACGATTACCAGATTTTGAGGTGATGTTGTTAGAATAGACGTGTATGTAAATGTGTACAGGGCCACAGGAAACAACTGAATTATGGTTGTATAGTGAATAATTTAGAGATCACTTTTATTCAGGGTACAGATATAAAATTAGTAGCTGATGATGTAATACGTAGTAAATATTCACTTCTATTCATTTCAAAAAAAGGACACAATCTGTTTTCTCTAGGTTTTTAGAATACTGTTCCTCACACTTCTTCTAAGCATATTGACATTGAGGTTTATATAGATTTGTTTTATTTGTGAGAAAAAGTTCAGAATCTCTCCAGTGCTAGCTAAAACTGATTCCAAATTATTTGGGGAAAGTGGAACACAATGCCAAATGAAAGATAAAGTCTTTGAAGTCTCTCTCTCTCTTTCCAAATCTGCTGAGTACTTATTATGAAGCCCAAAACTGAGAAAGACCTTTTAATGTTTTTCAGGATACATTATCATGTTCCTCATGGCCAGCATCCCCAGGACTTAGGTGGGAAAAAAGGTGGTGTGATCTCCGATTAATTCCGCTTCTTCACTCACGGTTTTCCCAGTACCTTCCAGGATCAGATTTGTGCAGGTAAAGAAGTTTAGAAAGTTGAAACTTGACTTCTTGGTTGGCAGATACAAGCCTTAGGGAGTTGCCTTGTTAGAGGAATGGCATTATTAGTTCCACAGCAGCTGTCAGAGACATGAAACATAGGAGCTTTCATAAAGGTCTATCTAGGTCCATCTCGGCCCATATTCTGCTCTGACGTCAGCCAGAACCAGGCATGTGGTGAAGACGTGTGATCTTCCCACTTGCACCTAGTGGTCAGCATGTTTCTCAGTTTGAGATTGCACGTAGGTCATCATATTTAATAACTGCTAATGCTCCTGTCCTCAAAAGCTTCTTTCTAAGCTGCGGTTTTTTCTGCCTTTAGTTTTTGCAATGCACTGTGGCATTGAGCTCTGCAATGTAATTATGTTTTTAAAATGTACTTCCTTTTGTTTGTGTTATATCTCTCACCTGATAACTTCATTGGGTGAAATAATCTTCTTGTTCGGGAGTAGCAAGGGCTGGCTGCCCCATGGGGAAGGCAAGCCAAGGGCAGAGGGTTGCAGCAGGGCTGGATGAGGCAGTGTCCATGCAGACAAGGGCCCTGTCCGACTGCTCCCAGTGGAGGAGCAGAGCAGGTGGTCTTCAGATGAGTCCATCATGGTGAGGTGGGGCTCAGGTCAGGCTGGGAAATAAGCCCACAGGTTGGGTCCGAATCAGTGGGATACATGTCCAGGCACAGGCATAGCTGCGACCAAACTCAGGTGAGGACCAAGGGAAAGGTGATACACAGCTGATCTGTGAATCTGATACACAGCTCCCGAGTGAAGGGAGGGACAGGCCCCCACTCAAGTTCTTTCACAGCAGCCTGATCCCACATCCCACAGACATGCCATGGCAGAGCTGGCCTCAAGCACAGGCACCCAGGCACCCAGGCACCCAGGAGGGGGAAGAGGGTGGACTCTGGGCCCTGACCCTTGTATCAAGGGAAATGCTAAATAAGCATTCTTGATTTATGTTTTTATAACTTCAGATGATTGTTTTCCAGTTTGAAGGATCCCTATTGTTATCTCCTTTTAAGGAAACCCTTCCATACCTCTGACTATCCTTGTTATTCTCTCTGTTTCTTTTGTAATTCTAATATATATTCTATGAGACAAGGTGATCAGGACTGCAAGGAGGATCCCTCTTGACTTATATTAAGACATAATGATGTTTTCCATTTTTTTTCTGTTCTTATCTATTAATTCGTAATAACCTATTACCTTTTGACTGTCACTGAGCACTAAGGTGATGGTTTTCAAAGAATTGTTTGTAGTAACTCTTGCATTTCTTTCCTCAATGTTTATAGCTACAGTAAAGTTCTTTGTTGCTTGCATA
This sequence comes from Fulmarus glacialis, assembly GCF_000690835.1. Taxonomy (NCBI): domain Eukaryota; kingdom Metazoa; phylum Chordata; class Aves; order Procellariiformes; family Procellariidae; genus Fulmarus; species Fulmarus glacialis. Next base: position 5,145 of record NW_009188015.1, read on the forward strand.
TAGCTAAGGTTATTTTTTCCCATATGTGTTACTTTGCCTTTATTAACGTTGAATTTCATTGTCATTTTGTCTCCCAGTCACTGGGGAAGCTGTCCAAAGCTCATAGTCAGGTTTAAATTTATTGTACCTTATAGACCTACAACTTGTCATTGTTTAATTTAATATTATCCTAGCAAATCATTAGAAATCAGAAAGGAAGACAAGAATATTCTGGAATGATTACTGTTTTTTCAAGTGTTATGCATTTAAATAGAAAAGAAAATAGCTACAAAATCAACAAGGCAAAGTATATAAATAAGATCATACTTGTTAAAGTTTTAAATACCTAGGTATTGTGTAGATTAATTTATCATCTGTATATATAAGAATGAAGTTCTAATACTAAAAAATTCTTTGAGTTCCAGCATGTAAGTCAGTCATTAACTGGAGGACAGCTGTCTACAGTTACAGAGCATATTTCTCCATTACTTCTTCTTCTAACCCATCAGAAACATTAACTCTTAAAATAAGCATTTGTGAGGCTGTGAGGCCTTACTAATTGAAATAAACTCCGGCTTTCCCATGTAGCCTTCATGTCTGTCAGCTTAGATGTGTGAGTCTGGGAAGAATAGCGCGTTATACTATACCCTGACGGCTCACGGGCATTAGTGGTTTAAAATTTCCTGTTCCTTCATTCATACACATGTAAAATTACCTAATTAATACAGAAAAGCTTCATTAATATTTCTGGAAAGACTATTTTGTGAAAGAACCTCCCCAGTATCTTTTCTCTGTTGTTTACGCTCACCCTTCCAGTGTTTCTATGGGTCCTACAGTCAACTGATACCATCTCCCCCCAGGGGTGGGTTTATGATCTCCCTCAGAAACTAGGGGAAATGGAGTGTTCTTCAACCTCAGCTTGGGGTTTGTGTGGGGTGAATTTTATTGTTTCTTATCACAGCATGCTTCCTTCTCATTTGTTCTCAGCAAACATTTGAAACTTGCACAAAAGCCTTCCACAGCCTTGGTTAATTCTAAGGGCTGTTGTTTCTTAGAAGTACACTACCTAGGTCTGCCGGCCATTTTCCTATTCATGGAGCTGAAATTAAAGCAGGTTAGGCAATAATTGTTTCACCATTAGATAATTTTGAAGCTAAAAACAGCCTGCAGCTTTTGACTGGTAATAGCAAAATCATATTTACTTGGCTGCATGATCCTTGTTTTATTGAGGAACAATGGCTGGCCCAGCGAGTCAAGGTGTAAACCAAAAGCTACAGTGGCTTATTGGCTGAACTGAAAGGAAACAGGATATAGTCACCACAGAGGCAGGAGTTTTTTTATTAAATTCTGTGAAAACCTTCAGCTCAATGTTTAACAATGATTGAAATAGAAATAATTAAGAGCATGAACCGTAAAGGGCCCAAAATCATAACAGTCAACTCTGTTCTGCTATATACTTCAGATAACATATTGAATTGAACAGAATTACTCACATGGAAAATTAGGACATATTCAACTATTCATAGATCTAGGGTTTTAAAATTCAGTCTTCTGCATCAATAAAACACAACTTTAAAGTGCACATTATAGAATTTGTACATTACAGAGAAGATTTTTAGGTAGCAATGATATTCCTGAGATTTTAATTTCCAGAAAATAATTTTAAAAGTATATTCATACCAAAAAAAAAATCTGAATTCATACTCCAACCTTGAATAACTACTCTGATAATTTTCTCCTTGTGTCCTTCTATGCTGTCTAACATGAGGAAGTAAGAGTACTTAAAGGAAACAAAAATGCAGTATAAATATGAGAGAGGAAGTGGGGTTTTCTCCAAAAAATCATAGAAGCAACATTTTATGTTGCTAGCCAGGCAGTTTATAAGAGTCTTTTAAATTAATGTAAACATTTTAAAATGTGACTCCCTCTCAAAATTTGTTATGAGAGAAAGGTAGATAATTTTTAAAAAAAGACTGCTATAAAGAGCAACATTAAGGAAAGGATATTGAAAATAATATAAGAAAGCAACATGAAATGGAATTTAAGTCAAGACATTTTCTGTAGTTAATATTTACAAGGCTGTTTTCACTATATAAAGCCTAATAACTTTTTATGTTTCAGAGTTTGAAAAGACTGGCACAGAAATATATCATATCATTATCACATACATTATTATGCCTCATAATTGTGTTCTAGCTTTTCTAGTGGGATGCTTGAGATGCATGAATTCGAGGGTATTCATATAAAATTCCAGAGAGCATTCAGGTTAATCTTGGAAAGCTTATTAATTTCAAATATAACTCTTGAGTTCCAGAAGGCACATAACCTGAGTTGTGTAGCTGAATAAGAATTCATCTGATCTTAACTTTTTTGCTGTATTATAAAGTGATTAATCTACTATTTGTTCTATTTAATACAAAACACGTATTTGATACGTTATTTTTTCAGGTTTGTGTAGCAGTATGGACTGTGGCTGGTAGACTAATTCAAGAAAATACTATTACAATAATCTAAGGCCAAGGATATCTACTGCCCAGACCACATTCAGATGTAATTTGTTAGGTAGCCATGCATCTTATAGTCTGTGCTTATTGGTATTTAGGCAAGAACATTTGGATGAATGATTTTGTATGTGCACAAATCAAATACCTAGGAACAGTAGGAGCAGTCTGATGCCCCAAATGCATCAGACTCACTGTGTTTCTAGTGTAAGGGAAATTCGTGCATCAGGATTGAATCTGGAACACACTGGGTTTTCTTTGCTTGTGCAGGTTTCTGTCACACATTAATAGATTCCTTGGATTCCTACTTTGATTTACAATAGGCTGAGTGAAAGAAGGGGAGTCCTGAAAATAATGCTATTTTTCCTGAAAGAGATAATCAACAAATCTGTGTGAGCATCATGTTATGCTCTTTATGTAAGGACTTATTTAGAATTTTATTCTGGAAGAATTCACTATTTATATTTACAGCCATTTAAAATAAAGGATATAGTAAAAAAATGCTAGCTACATTGCCTGAAGATGCTTTAAATAAATCTATCTCAAAAACTTTACCTGAATTATCGTGCAATTGAGTCATTGAAAGAAGTAGCTCTCAGTTTGTACCTTTGGATTTTAAGGAAACATCACTACCTATGTGAAAAGGCAACTAAACTGATAAGTTAGCTGATGGATTTAGATAAACCACTGGTCTCTGCATGATCGTGTTAGGATATATAAGCCTTATCCTCCTGTAAGAACTAGTTCTCATGATGGGACTCTCTCAAAGCAAAGGCATGGCTCTAATTCATTTTTAATGCTTCTCCTGACTGAAGGAAAAGCCTGTACTTAACACGGATGCAGCAAAGACCTTTATGGTAAAGATAGGCATTAGCTCTACACTCTACACAATTAGAATATAATTTCAAGAGGTAAAAAAACCCCAACTTCGCAGAATGGATATCTGGCTTGAGATGTCAGAAACTGTCATCAGTGAACCTCAGTTTTACACTGAAGATAACACTCACTTTGCCTGAGCCATTCTTAGAGAATCTGAATGATGTACTTAATTTTAAACCATGAATTGATCAATAACAGATGGGTTTGTAGCAGAATGCCAGCAGTGGAACTTGTTATTCTCTGTATGTTTAGTAATCTTTTACTCTGGGATATGGATTAATATTGAGGTTTTTTTGGTTCTGAAACCAGAGACCTGTGAGCCTTCCAAAGGCTGTTAGCCAAGAAGGCTATTTACTGAAGAAATTAGGTTTGCTAGTGCTTTAGCAACTGAAAATTTTCTCTTGTTCTATAATTGCTCACCACTCAGCTGTGGAAAGTCAGTCTATAATGCATGACAGATTATTGTGTGGGTGCCCAGATTGGTGCTGGGATAGAGGCACGCAGGTGGCCACTGCTTTTGTCATTGGATGTCTCTTGGCATTCCAGTGTGTTTTGCTAATGATCCCATATTCAGAAATGCATTGGAAAAATCATTAATGCTACCTGAATGATTTTGAATTCTCCAGCTTTTCTATCAGTAGTTTAGAAGAGGATCAAAATTCTATAACCAAGAGCAGCCAACAAGGGGTATCCAGACAGGAATTTTACTGTATTTAAACACTGTATTAGAAAAATGAAACAAAAGTTGAGAAAAAGGTACTGTATTCCACTGAATTTCTCAGATGATTGCCTAGAGTGTCCAGTGCACACTTTCCTTCTCTGTGATCTGCAGTATTAAAGTATTAACTCTTTGGTATGTATCAGCTATTTCACTTGTTTAGCTTCTGAAGTCACACAGTATTGGTCAAGGTTCTGTGGAGCTAGTCTACGGAATTTTTTTGTAGCTTTATGGAAACTTAATATAGTCTGAGTTGACCTTTTAGCATGACCTTTTTAATATGTCAGGTATTTATAAAACAGGAAAACCAGCAATTTATCAGTGTTCAGTGGCTGACCTTCATTGTAGTTGAAAGAAAAGCATTTCTACAAGTATTGTTAAGATGATATGCTAGAACAGATGAAATTTTCTTCTGACCTGATCTGTTATGACATGTCTATAGGCAAAATGCGTTCCAAGTAATTGCTGTGGATGGGGTTTGCAGTGGAATAATTCAGTGTCTCTCTGCTGAAGACTGTATTGACTGGCTACAAGCAATAGCAAGTAACATTTCCAGCCTCACAAAGCACAATGTAAGTATGGATCCAAGTAAGCCAGAAGATTTCCCAATCACATTTGATTATAACTGTCATAAAAGCCTAATGGTTCACACACAGAATTATCTGCATATAAACAATGCTTGAAGCTGCCGGAGAGAAGTCAACTCAAGTTTGTCATCAAATCAGACTTCGTGAGAAATCATTGAATGGGAAAATATTCTCCCCTAAAGTCATATAGTTCACTTCACCACTATCAGATTTATTCGCTTCTTAGCAACACCCGCTAGCATTAGAAAAAAAAGACCAGACACACAGGCGAAAGCCAGGTGTGATGGGTAAGCACATATAAAAGCAAAAAATTCTGTACTTTCTTGATAGTTTGAGAAAGCACATCTATATAAAGACTGATGTAATCAGATCTGAATTCAATACTAGGTCTGTTTAGGTATCATTTAACACGAGGAGAATGGCAAGGTGCTTCTGTGTTATAGATACAGATATTTATTATCAGCAAAGATTAAATGCATTTATGCTTCATGTACTGTACTTTCATGATCTGATCTTGTGGGATAGGTATCTCTTTATCGAAGCAAGAATAAATGTTATGCAAAAGTTTCGCCAAAGTACTAGTAAGTTCGATTGAAAGGTCTTCTGGACCTGCCTAGGATGCATTTTGCATTTGATAGATGACATGTAGTTTTTCCTGTAGAAGTCTATATGATACCTTTCCTGTTTTTCCTCAAAAAATACAGAACACATGGCTAGCTCCATTATTTTGAATTGAGTTACAACGAGGAAGCCCTTGAGGATTTAATTTACATTCTCTCAGATTTCCTTAAATCTGTTTTCGCCTCCCAACCTGCCTCTGAATTTGCTTTTGTTTCAAATACAGGGAACACATTGAAGGAAGTTGTATTTCTTGGAGATTTATATTCAAGATGCAAAATTATGTTCCATCTGGCAGCAATATGTAAAAGTCATTGTATTATAAAAACGTGACAGACATGAATTCATCAACCATCTGCAAGCTTCCACACAGTACAAGCCAACTTTATGGCTATTTATTCATCCTTACAATGCGGTTGCTGTATAGAACCTTTCTTGTCTCACTAGGCATCCTGACAAATGAGGGTGCTGATTTTTTCTCTTGCCATCTTTAGTTCAGACTATTAATGATTCTTTCTACCTAAAGTAGTGTATTTGTTTACTTATAACAATAGATATATGCACCTAAATTTTATCTGACAATGCTTTATGTAGTTCTGATGAGACTATAATTATGGTTGCTTAGTGTAACTTGGATTTTGGTAATGCACTGTTGTTATATGATATATTTTCAATGTTCTAAAAATAAGTACAGTTTATAATTCTACACTAGTTTCCATAAAATACAGAAAAAATATATGTGATGTTTTGTAAGATGGAAATAGTAAATTATACAACTATTATGCCAATCTTTGTATTTACTTTATCCCAAAGACATCCTATAAAGTAACTGTGAGAGTTAGGGCTTATGACAATTATCCATGAACCTATTTTTAGAACTGTCCTAATTGTTCATAGCCCATATGAATTTATGAAAACCAATGAGACTTTATTTTCTGTTATATACTTTTCTTTTAAATTGTCAGTTGCCAGAAAGAATTAGTTATTTGACAGCATATGTGATAAGTGAATAAAAGAAACATTAGAAACACAGAGGGGAAAAAACCCAAACTGTTGCTTAGTACAATGATTAGATGTGATTAGAGGTCCCCATATTTTCTTTCTTTACAAGATGTTTATTGACATATACATGCTGTTGATGTTAGCATTTTTCCTCTGAGAAAGGCATTACTTACAGTCATTCTCCCTTACTGTGGTGTCCAGCACCAAAGAAACAAAGAGAGTATGGGACTTTATTTCAACTTTTGGACAAATTGACTGTTTTTTAGTTTCAATTAACTTCTTATTTCTATCTAGGGATTATGGAAAATAATTTGTTTCATTTAATTACCGTGTAGCTCACAGAAATGTTAACTTACATGCGCTTTCTCACATCTACCTTTTGAAAAAGAAGGAAGCAGATGAAAACAAGAAAGACTAAATTGTTTTTGAAAGCATTTCTTTTACCAGTGTGTCAAGTTTGGACTCTGTAGATTTGGGTGGGATTTATCTTGCCTAATTTTAGATGTCTTAAAGCAGAATGTCCGAAGAGTGATCCTTATGTTTTACTTTCGACATCTATTTTATGATGAGATTAATTCCCTCAGGACATGTCTTTCTTTCCTTTGACTGGTAAGGGACCCTAGGGTGGTGAGTTCAGACTTCGATACCTAAGGAGATATGTATATCCTGTCACTGGTGTCTTTGAGGGGCCAGAGAGGGTTTCTCTGAAGAAATCTGCCAAAGAAATGCCTGGATATTTTGACAAAAAGCATGTTAGTCTCAACCAGAAAATCTGAATTATTTTACTTTTTCATTCACAAGCTGGCTGAAAAAAATCATCTGATGGTTCAAACCCCACAAATGTGAGTGGGAAGAACATGGCTTTCTCTCCCTATGTTCCCATATGTATCTTACAGTTGTGAAATGTGAGTCCCTAGCTCCAAAATCTTATGTTTGTGTCTGTAGTTCAATTAAATTTTTATAAGGATACTGCAAAACTCTCTTCTGTCATGATCTAATATGTCCACATCTGACACAAAGATGGTGTGACTCAATTGCAGAATCATCTTTGTAGCCAGTACCTACCAAAGAACAAGAAGACAACAAACAGGCAGAAGTAGAAACAGAACCAAAATGTCTTGACATCATCATCTTTGAAAGGCAGTGTTGCTAACTGAATATATGTAATGGAGGCTGGAAGATGGTGTCTGCAGGCAAAATGTTAGACTATCAATCATAGTACAGTGAGATAAAACTTGTATTATTATGCAACAAGATGGTTACAGTTTTAATGCAGAGATAAAGAAAATTATATTCTGACTATTACAGAAGAGATTAAAAAAAATCAGTATGCTGACTTCATTTCAAATTTTCATCAAAAGACAAACTTCAGGTATGCACTCTTTTTCTTTGTATTCAGTAAATTAGAACTAGTGTCCTCCAGTGTTTGTAGAATACTGAGAGTGATACCACTAATTTTCATTTCTTTAGCTCCTCAGAAACCATAGAAAGATTATATATGAGATGACATACATCACTTTAAAATTACAAAACATGAATTGACTTGTATATTGGTATACAACCTAAACGCATACTATAGAAATGCATTGTTGAAAGTGACTTAATATTACACTATAATTGATGATGTGATGAATCCATAAAGACCATTCATTTCTGAAGATGGGTTTCTCTCCAACTTGAGTCACTTGAGCTGCATCTGCATTAAAAATTCATCAGTTTTAGCAATAGCCTCAAAACCCAGAAGGGTTATATTAAACCAAAGTTTAGTCTAAGCAATCCTGAAACTGAAGTTCATGTGCTGAAACCTGAATATGTTAAATTGAACCTAGATTTGGGAACTATAATTCCTCTATGAATTGATGAGGTAGAAAAGGGTTTTACTTCTTTTTGTGGCCGGTTTGGGTGGCATGCCAAAGATGATTAGAAAGGGAACAAGCTGCTGCTTCTATCTTTTCTTACTCATGCTCCAAGTAGGAATTTTCAGTTCTGCAGTTCCAATTCAGCGGTGAACTATTGACCTTTCCATGAACTTTTAAACTGTATTAATTTCTGTGGTAATTAATACTGATTTCTATTCTTTACCATCCTTTTTGTTAAAGAATTTTATGGTGTCAGTATCCAATAGGTCACATAACTTTTAAAAAAACTACGCTCTGGAAGAGTCTAAGAAAACACTCCAAAATTTTGTGGTCTATGAATATCCACCTGCTGCCCATACATCCCTAACTGTTGCAATTTTCAAGGGACTCAAAGGCAAAATTTTTAATGGCTTTAGCAGGGATGAGATTTTACCCAAGGTCTTTTTCAGACTTGGTTCAATTGAAAATTATTTGAGTGCCACAATATTCTATTCAAGTGCTGCCAAATTAAAAAAAAAAAAAAAAAAAGAAAAGAAAAAAAGCTTTAGGTCTTCGTAACAGAAGAATAATAAAAAAATACATTGCCATTAGCATCTTCTAGGATATAACTTAATAGAGTCTTTGGGGATTTATCCTCCTGACTCAATGTTTGTCACTCTTGCCCATTGCTTTCTCTGTGGCAGATTTTTACATAGTGAGTGCAATGATACTTCTTTTCCCTCTCCTCTTTCATCATTTCCTTGGGAGATACTACAGCAATTGCACATTTATGCTTCTTACCTTAAAGCTAGCACTTGACAGAGAAGAAACAACATGAACTTCATCAGACAGGAATGACAGGCAACTGAAGTAAGGTTGCCAAGCAGGACGTGACAAAAAGTTAGTTTTAAATTTCTCTTGAGAATGCCCATAAGATCTTGCAAGATTTAGTTCACAGTAACTTCACTTTATTCTGTCATGGTACATTTTCTGGCTAAAATAACATGTATCTAGGAAATTAATGAAGCACACATATGTTGATGGTGGAAACATGGCAGCAGCATGAAAGCAGTAGGATTAAGAGGTCTACAAACTGAGTATGAACTTGGCATAATGTAAGTGTTTCACTGAACTTAAGCCTTTATTTTGAACAAAGTTCAAAAATTCAATTGAGATCATGGCTTTAAACATATGCTTAAAATGTAATGCCTAATGAAAGAAACTGCTACTAAGAGGACAAATATATTTGTCCTCGCTTTCACTGGAGAAAAGAGAACAATACCTTATCTTTACAATGCTGAAGTTTGGGTAATTGTAAGTCACTAGGTAGAGGGAGAGGAAAAAAGTACAAAAGAGGAGGAAAAAAATAACAATTGGAATAATATGATCTGTTCCACTTGTGGGAAGAATAAAATATCACAGGACTACATTCAGTGTTTAGTAAGATATTTAAATAAATTAGTAGTACATGTCTCATTTTTCCGGTGAATGCTACCACCAATAAGAACATACTGTGGAATGTTATATTACATGAATAAATCAATGTCAATCATATGAAGTGGACAGATTTCACATTTTGATTTTTTAGTTGAAATACCATGGCAGACCATCAGGATGTTCTGATGTTAGTCATTTTGAAGTTTTCAGGGATTTTATGCTCCTAGATGCCCTGTGAATTGTGTATTATAATAATATTTAACTTTTTGTTGGTTACTAAGCTAATCATGTTTGGAGCAAATCCAAAAAGATCAGCATTAGTATCAAACCTTATACAGTGCCATATTCTGTAGTAGTGCAAAAGACAAATACTGTCTATTTAGGAGTTGAAACCTTGTAAAATGAAGACCAAAACAACAGAAGATTATAGGAAGTCTTCAAAATATTACCAATAGAATAGTTTTTACATATATGGTTTACTTTTCCCAAGACAGAACTACTCAGATAAATTGGGCGTTATCAAACAAATGTACGTTCAACTGTTTTTTAAGCAGTATTAGGCATTCAGGTATTTAAAGAGTTCTGACACATCGATATTTTGTTCTGCATCCCATTCTAGAACTTGTAAATGGAAACCTACAGAGGTAGTCATTCTAATACTGATATTTAGGTTTCTGTAGGAGCATTTAAAACTCAGAACTGGATACGCTTGTAACAAACTGCTGCCATTTTTTTTTTCCATATATGGTTCTCTTAAGGCACATAGATCTAAGTGAATAAATGTAGTCAGTGCAGCATCAAAATTACATAAATCAGATCTCTCCTATTTTTCCTCCCTTTTTTAATGTGGGATGTTACCAGGCTGACATTCAAAAATACATCTGTTTCTCTGTCACTGTCATCAAGTGTTACATTTGGCCTTGTCTCATATTTACTTACATTTTGGGCAATTTGCTGCATGTCGTATTTTACTAACTTGTTCCCTGTACCTTGTTGACTGTAGAATTGTGGGATATTTTATATCCTCTTGGGTGTACTGATTTAGCTGCAAAGAAAAGTTAAGTCTTGCCAAACTGTATTGCTGTTACTCCAGTGTGTTTCATCTGACTTTTACAATGTATCTGAGTTTAAGGGACAATGTCTAACATGTGGCAGGTCAGGAAAACAGTGCAAGAAAAGAATATTTCTTCGAGAAATATTTATTCCAGAATATATCTTCAGAATAGTCACCTTATTCACTAGGCAACTTGTAGCAAGAAACTTCTGTCTTCATAGTTGGAGCATTTGTTATGACACATTCTGATTATGATGACAGCACTCATCATTAAGACATGCAGTCTTGCAGTCTTGATTTGGAATATATATTGTAAACTTCAATTAGTCATGATAGCTTTTCAAATGAAATAAAATTTTCTTTCTATACCAAACTTGTCCCAAATGTTAAATCTATCAATGCTATTTTTAATAATATTTTTCCAGTTTTGTTGTACGTGGTACCACAAGTCTTGCAGTGGTCAATAATATCTTATAAAAATATTACCATTACTATAAATAACCACTATACAGCTCTAAAATACAATTTAAGAGGTACAATATCCTTAGAGACAATAAAATCAAAAGCCCTTCTTTTTAAATATTCTTCAAACAGAAGAACCACAATTTACCTGTTAAATGTAAGCCTTAAAAAAGAAAGCCACATTATTGCAGAGAGAATATTTTTTTATATATGATGCTATCACACAGCAAAGAATCCCTGGACTTTATCTGATTCATCCAATTTCGTACGGAGTCTAATTAAATTGTAGCCTTGCACTAGTATTTAAATAAAAGCAAAACATCAGAATATTCAATACGTTCTTTAATCTATGTAGGATTTATATGAAACTCTGATACTCTTTCTTTTCCTTCATTCCATTATTATTGAAGGCTTAAGTTGACGCACTATAATAAGACTATAATCTGTTTAGTTATTACAAGACACTTTAGAAGGATGTCATACTTGCTCTTGACATCCCACCCTGGTGAAAGGTAGCAAGGAGCCTGTAATTAAAAAAAAAACAAAAAAATCTCTTCATTGATTTAAAGTGGCAATGAAACAATGACAAGAATAAAGGAAGTAGAAGCAGTCTGACTGGGAATGCAGACTGCCACTTGGGTTTTTGCAGAGAGGTAACACATGGAAAAAAAAGTACTCATTATAGGTTGCCCTTTCCTGCCAAAATGCCAAGCTGCCCTTTCAGTAGCAGTTGGAGACTTCCACCTACTTTAACCTAGTTTTTGTTGTGCAGTAAACTGTTCAATATTCCACAATTGGTTTATTTTAAGTGAGAGTGTGTTGAAAGTGGCTGTTGAATCGCAAACTGCTGTTGATAAAACAGCAACTGGGAACTGGGAGGCTAGACAATAATAACGTTTTTTTTTGTATCCCTCCTCTTTGCTGTCTTAAAAAAAAAAAAAAAAAAAAAAGAATACCATTATTTGTGTTTTAAAGCAGTTAGCTTGTTTTCACATCCTTTTCTTCTTGTTCACTTTTAAAATATATTTTTAAAAGGTGGTTACATCAAAAGTTTTGCCTTTCCTCCACAACAAATTAAAAAAAAAAAAAAATTAAAAGAAATTGAAGTGCACTCGAGAAGCCATAAAACACCTCAGGGTATACATTATTAGCAGGCTAATGTGTTGAAAGCACTTTCTCCATTTGGTTGTCTTGCTTCATAAAGTGCTGTAGACATACAGCGCATTCAGGTAGCGCACAGCTTATGTTCACCTGAGGAAGAGAACGGACTCAGAGGAAGAGGCAGAGGAGAAGACAGGAATTTCAATCATTCCGGGACACTTTTAAGAGGTTGGGACAAACAAGCCCAGTTGTCGGGGAAATAGGCAAAACAACAAATGACCGCTAGGCTGAATGTGCTGCAGAGGAAATGAGACCCAAATACTTTGGACTTGTCATTTCCCTGCTACAAAAGGTATGATGAAACTCTGTGACAAGTTTCTTATCTCCTAAAAATACCTCGCATAGTTAAGTGGCAAGCATCCACAGGGAAAGTCTGAAAAATCTGAAATTATAGCCATGCTGATCGCCTGTGTGGGCATCAACATGATTGCAGGGTTGTTCTGGGGTTTTTTTCACCAGTTTGTTTATTTCAGAAAATGAGGTAATTACATACAAAGCTTATTTCAAAGACTATCATGCAGGTCATGAAGTCAAGCTTGAAAAATTGAGAATGAAGCACCTTGTTTCATTCTCATTTCCCAACGCATGGTACTCTGTGACTTACTGCCCTGAAGAATTATTAATTTCCTTTGGGATTTTTACCTTTTTGAACTGTTTATAATGACCATATGAGGGGTTTCTGCTTTTTTTCTTTTTTTTTTTTTAATTGTTTCAAGATTTCTTTGAACAATTTTACAGGTTGAAAAAGGTATTTTCCTAATTGTACCAATCAGGAACTGTAGTACAGTAAAACGAAGGAAAATTTTCTTTACTGCATTTATGGAATTACTTGAGACAACTTTGGTCTTAAATAACCCTAGCTTACTTAGAAAGTAACATAAAGCACAGCTTCCATTGACTTCTTTGCAATTGCCTGATTTTCCACTCTTTCTGACAGTGTTTCAGGGTAGGAATCCTATAAAAGTTTTTGTTCATGAATGAAAATACTTAGTTTAAATAGGTTTATTGAATTAATTTAGGAACTTGCTGGCAAAGAGTGGATAAAAATAGATTTGTTGGGGAATGTAGCTGCCTTAAACATGAGGGGCTTTTTGCTTTTTTGGATTTGTCGTGATTCTTCAATACAAATAACTTTGAACTTTGTCAATAAGTGAAACGGAGGACCCAAAGATGCAGTGTTCTTCATAGAATTCTGAATTTCATCAGGATTATTTCACCCTGGGGAAAGAACAGTATGAGATCATAGAATTAAACCCTATCATTAAGACTAAGGGAAAAAGAAGAAGTAAACTGCTTTAATGTTACGTGTGTATGTATATATACGTACATATACATAGAAATATGTACACAGAGAATAAGATTTAATAGGTGTTAAATGTTAAGAAGAAAAAATATATTAAATCCATAAAAAAAGTATACAACAATTTTTTGTTGCTTCATTTATTTCTGAAATCAATCTGCAATCCTTTGCTGTATGGAATAATGTCTCAGAAGGTATTAATCACATATATTTGATATTAAAATGACTATACATTTTTATATTTGATGCAGGTAATCAATTCTTTATTCCCCAATTTTCCTTTTTTATGAGCCAATTATCAATTATGCCTGGGTAGTCTGTCAAGAGAGCACTTTATGACTAAAGTGTACATACTGGGTTCCTAAATTCTATTTTGATATGAGATCTCCTGTGATACAAAAGGTAGTCACTAATTTTTAGATGTAAAGAATGAGGAAATCATAAAACACTGCTGGAAAGGAGGCAACCAGGTAGTTAAAGAATGCCTGTTCATCTCACCTGTGACTACTTAATGGTTCAGTATCATAAAATACAACATAAAATGCAACCGAGGAAGAACTTGATGCATGTTAATCCTTACACTTACTTTAGCTATATTGGCAGAAAAATGATGTAAGGTCAATGCAGATACACAATTTAGCTGTTTAACATGATAAATTCCAATTTTATTAATGAGGCTACTTTTCAAATGTCATAAGACAAACCTTATTTCCATTTCAAATTATTGATAGATATTCTACTGCTCTTCCAGTGTGATGCACTGAAACTGCATAGAAGATCAATAAAAAGTATTTTTGTAGCCCATTGTGTCAATAATACATTGACCATTTAAATAGCAGGATAAAGTGATTTTTTCTTTAGATCAAATTGTTTAGAAGTAGATTTGAATATGTGCAACTAATCTATGTAGAGGTGATTTATTTGCATGTTTCATAGGTTTCCAGTTTGTACAGACAAGAAGTCTTAATAAAAAAGCAGATTCCAAAAATGTTTATAAGTCTATCGGTGAATGATCACGCAAACTTACAGCAGTTTTCTCCAGGGAAGAATCTGTTACCTGCCTAGCAGAAAATATTGTTTTCATTGTGTTTATTTCCTAAGGTAATTTTGTAATCTTCCTATGGTGTGTCAACATGCTGCGGCTTCTCACATAATTCAGCTGATTTAACATTGTCAAAGGAGTTTTAGCAGTTCTTCTCTGGTATCTGATTGCCAAGGAACTAGACTTCTCTTTTTGTAACTACTTTTTTGTAAAAACATAGGAATTCAATCTAATTTAGCTAAATTAAGTAATATCTCACAGAAATGTTAGGTGTTTGTCCCTGAAAAGGCAAGATCCTCTCCACCCAAACTCCCTACATAGTCAATGGATAGAAGAAAATGTCTTTAAGATTTGAAGAAGGTGAACCAGTCCTCCTAACTTAGGCACTTACTTCTATCCATTAACTATATAAAGAATGCAGACATCTCCAGAGGGTAATTCAATCTCCTTGAATTAAGTACCTACCTCTCCCACTTCTAATAGGAAATGGCAAGAGGGTACTTTAGTATAATAGAATCATAGAATCATAGAATCATTATGGTTGGAAAAGACCTCTAAGATCATCGAGTCCAACCGTTAACCCAACACCACCATGCGCACTAAACCATGTCCCTAAGCGCCTCATCTACACGTCTTTTAAATACTTCCAGGGATGGGGACTCAACCACTTCCCTGGGCAGCCTGTTCCAAGGCCTGACCACTCTTTCAGTAAAGAAGTTTTTCCTTTAGCCTACAAGTTGGAAAAGTCATCCTGATGTGAGACACAGGAGCTCTCTGTGCTACTCAGCCTGCAAGCCTCGTGCCACATGTCTTACCCCTGTCCAAAGCATGTCTGGAGACAGAGCAAGGCTGAGGCTCTGCTCCCCCTTCCAGAGACTGTTCTCTTTGCCATCCATTGAGCCACATGTAAAATTCATGCCAATGCCGTTTAGCAGGAGGCAGGGCTCTCATCCACGCTATCCAGTAGGATTCATCCAGTAGGAGTATTGCTTAAGTGCAGCAGATACGTGCTTATCTCCTTGAGCCTGAGTACTGCATGTCCCATATCATGGGTGGGTACTCTGGTATTACCTATCATGACCAAATTGGACACAGACACTTCACTCCTTCTACTACAGTGCAGCTTTTATTTTTTGCAGATTTTTTAACCCAACTCAGTTCACTAATCTCGTTAACAGTGCAATCCCCCAAACAGTTGTTTTAGCACAACTAAAAGGCTGGGAACATAGGGTGGATATATAGGCAGGAAGAGAGAAGTCAGCACAAACTTCTGCAGCCAAGATCAGAAGAAGTCTCAACTGATGTCTTCAACTGAGCAACTGGGGATTTTCTATATTTGTGAATGTTGTAGTCAGGTAGGCCTTCTTTAACCTTTTCCCTTATGTCTTCTTAGATCTTCCTTTGCAATCCACAAAAGTTTTAAAAACTAACAAAAATGTCTCTCAGGTTTTGAGATCAAATTAAAATCCATGCTCTCACATTATAAGAGGTGTTCTCTACTGTTTTGGAGTGCTGAGGCTTCTTAATTTGCGGCATAATTATTACTGCAAAACTAGCTCACATTGCTTTGGGGAAGCCAGGTTGATGCAAAACTTTTTTTTTTTCTTTATGAGCAATGGTCTCAGTCATTGCTGAATAAAGGATGTAAATGAAAATATTTATTGTTTTGCTTTTCCTATTTGCCTTCCCATTCATTGTGGCTGCTGCTTTCCCTTCCCAGGGATGTACCTGGGGAAAATAATAGCCTTATTATTGTATACGGAAAATACAAGTTTTACTGAACATTTCTAGATATATATACACTTGCTTAATATTTCTTCATTGGAATACCAACCTATAGCTGCTGTGTAGATTTAGAAGAACTCCTATTAGTGCCCATTGTACTGCTTTACTATTCTATTCAGAAAGAAGAAAATATTCCTTTTCACATATGTGGTACTTATATTTTTGGAAAATTTTGGATTTTTTTGGAAAAATGTCCACTGAATTGTGAATATCATTTCAGTTAAGACCAGTCATGAAGAAAGGTACTGCCAAAGAGACAAGAGGAACTGATGTTCAGACACCTGTTTTACTGTTTCAGATTCCCTTTTTGCTGTATAAATGTTATTATTCACTCCCATGAAGTGTTCTGAGATGGCGCAAAGATTTTTCTCCTCATGAGTTTTCCTAGGATACTCCAGATGTCTGCAAAGAAACTCTTGAAGTTTATTATTGTAAGAGGAGTCATAGAAATGCAAATGCAAGTAAGAAGCAAACCTTGAAGGACATTAGCTTTATAATTATTAAATATTATACGAATGAACAATGACTACATAAATGTTTGGGCTGTCAGCAGTGAGACATGTTGTTCAACTCTACATATTTTTATATTATGCACTTGTTAGAGGGAGTGAATATTTTATTTTTACCACTTGTTTTGTTCTTTGCCAGGCAGAAGAACACAGGCTACTCATAAACCTATATTTTAACAGTGTGTGCATTCTATTTAAATGTTTGCCTCATTTTGTAACAGTAGCAATATTAATTTTAAAGGTTTTTTTTTTACATCATAAGTACGGTGTTTCACAAGAAGAAATATGTCCTTAGGCTGACACAACTCGTATGGAGTTGTGGAGCTAAACATTCTTTTTCAGTTCCTCTTTAAATAATTAATAAATTGTAGTCTGCATGCAAGTTTAACATCAGAATTATTTCCTTTTGCACCAGATTAACAGAAATGGATCTTGATATTGCTGTATAAACATAATCTATAAATTTTAAAATACTACAGCAAAAAAAAATTCTAAAAGGCTCTTGACAAGCTGTTTGAAACAGATTATTTTTAAAGTTATTTGCCTAACGACATAGTCGGTATACCTCTCCTGACTATTTAGCAAAGTATGCCTGCACCTTAATTAAGCTAGCTACTCTTGCTGCAGCAGTATGGAGATTAGCACATTCATTTACCAAACAGTAACCATAAATAGCATTTTCATCTCAAAATGTAATGAGCAGAAGTCAGGAAAATATAGTAGGCAATTTGAATTAAAAAAAAAGAGTCTCTAGGTTTGGATAGCAACTAGAACTCTCTGAGGCTTGCAGATGGTTCTACCAATAAATTAAGTTGCCATTTACATAGCTGGATAGGCCAAACCTAGCTTAAAGCAATTATAGCTGTCTGACCTCTATTTAGTTTTCTGATCCAAAACCCACTTCCCATTACCTTTGTATGTTCAATAGAACAAATCACAGCTTATGCATTTTATGCTTACATTTTTTTTAAACCCTAAAGACAGACTCACGGAAACTTCCCACTGGCTCCTGTTTATAATACCATTCATTCTCTACAATGGAGTGACTTACAAGGCAGTCTGCATCTTGACCAAGTCATCACCAAATAAAAAAATCGACTTGCCACATTATTGGTCTGTGTAGCTCCACTTGCCATGTTGTTTTTATCTGATCAGAACTACAACACTGAGGCATGGGGATTTTTTTTGGATTTGAATAACAAGAAACCTTTAGCTCCAGAAACATTAGCCTTTCAGCTTAAAAAAAAATCTTACATTTTTGCATGTTGGTATCTTCTATCCCAAGCATTAGAAGACAAGAAAATTTAATACTAGTAGTGGGATTATTTTCAACACTGCCACTCTTTTTATAGTCTGTCATCAGCTTCTTAGCAGTTCTTTATATTGTTTGTCTCTGTTGCTCCGCTTACTATTGTTATCTCCGTAATATTTCCTGTAGAGCACTGGGGAGTCTACCAATACAGTGTTACCAGTACTAAAGAACTTTTTTTACATTTTCATATATGAATACCTGTATAATCAAAAATCGGTGGATAGCCATATTTTCTGTGAGAAAGATGCCTACTCTACTAGTCCACTGGAAAGAAAAAAAGTGCAAGAAGGGACATGGCTAAATGATGAACTCTTCATTAACGTAAAACAGAGGAAACAAATAGCAGAGTAGTGGGCTCAGGAAGTATCGCATGAGTATGTAGAACCAGAAAGGTGGTAGGACTAGATGAGATTTCCGCATGGAAAATTTTCATCTGGAAAGCAGTAAGGGTGAAAAGAAATAGTTTTGACATACAGCATTGATAACAGAGAGGCCAAGAAAAGAGTTGGTTCACTGCATATTGAAAAGAAAATTATTGGTAGACAATGACAAGAAAGTCAAAGTATTGAATGCTCTTTTGGATCAGAATTTACTCAAAAGGTCAGTTGTAAAAAGATGATTGTTACCATTTGAAAGTGTGACACAATCTTGAATAACGTCAGAACATGTTAGAGACCAGACAGGGCACTAGTTATACATTAACTAGAAGAGTTTTAAATATACACATTCTCTGTAATTCTGTGTCCTAATGACATTACTCATAAGCTACAAAAGATTGAACTTCTGTTCTAAATCCATTTGCTGAGTACAGAAATTTTCTAGATGAAATAAATAATAGCAAAGTAGAAATGATAAATTTTGTGTGGCTTAGAACACCCAATGAATATGGTTTCAGGGTAAAAACTGTCTTTATATAGCTATGACTTCATTTCATTACTATTTTTTTTCAGTCATGACCAGCTCAAAATTAAATCTTTTGCAAATTGTATTGTATGTGTTAATACCCGCCTAATGACTGCTAAGAACAGTTAGTACCCATAGTGAGAGAGTAATTCTGTATTTGATATAGGAATTGCTGCCTTCATTCATCTTTGGGATTTTTTTTTTCTTAGGCTTTGAGCTCATGTTCTCACAGCGGCCTATGCTTTATGAATAGGCGTGATATTATTCAGATATTTAATTGCTTTGTTCAGTTCTAAATTCTCCAAATAACACACAATTCTGATATATATTACTATTTTAAGTGTTGCTATAATAATGTCAAGTTTATACAGCTAATTCCTACATCATGACAATGTATAACAATGTAGCCATATACAGTTTTACTCATTATACATCATCTGTTTTTGTTGCAGCTTGACATATGCATTTCACTTGCTGTAAATTATAGCTTTTGTGTTCCTCTACTCATGCCACTGTCTTCATGGTTCATTATACCTTTGCTGAATTATTTGTTTCCTGATTTTTCTTTTAACTAGTGCTGTAGTAATTTTCTGAGCATGTATGTACCATACCTTTTTCTTTCAGGAAAGATAATGTCTGTGACTGATAACTAAAAAGTCACTAGATTAATGAGACAAGGCGTTGTGGAAAAATTAATAATTTGTTTAATTTATTCCAATAATTTAAGTACCATAAGGATGATTCTTCCTTTGATATTGTTTTTTATTGTTGAAACTTAGAGAAGTTGGCACAAGTTGATATCTTAAAAACATAAAATGTTATTATTTGCTTTTATTAACTTATGACATCATGTTTTCCTTTGGACTACAAGAACTATTGATATAGCAACAATCTATACTTTTGACTAAATCTCTTACCGCTGAAATGCATTTAGACAGTGAGTTGCTGTTCTGAAATCTATTGACACAGATGCACTTTCAGTGAAAGATCTTAAAAATGTTTCTTGAACTTTATATACCATGTGACAACTCTCACTCATGCAGAAATATGTAATTTTAAAATGGATTTGAAATTTGTTTTACTTTTTTTTTCATTGTCTTTGTCAAAAAATTATTTTCAAAGTTAATATTTAGCCCATTATAATGCAGTGAAATTCAATAAAAGTTCATGGTTTTCTCACAGGCAAGTCTGAAATGCACATTAAAGCAAAAGTCATCTTTAAATTTACTTGTAGTATCCTCAGTGCTTGTCTTAGTCATTCTTAATGCCAAGAAATTGGTAATTTATGAGAGGTTGGAGAAAATTCTGTTGATTCTTAATTATTCAAAACTCTTCCTGCTTAAGGATTACAAGGTCATATCCAAGGCAAGAAAAATATACCATCTACTACTACTATGTCAATTTAACATTATTGTTGTCAAAATTGAAATAGTCCTCAAATGTAGTTCAGTATTTACACACTTCTTAAAAAAAAAAAAAAAAGTCTGAGCTTAAAAATGAATTGGTTTCTGCAAGAAAGTGTACCCTACCCTTTTCGGTACTTTGACATATTCTGCCCCTTGGCCTGCTGTCGTGGTTTAACCCCACGCAGCCGCTCACTCACCCCCCCCTGCCCTCCGGTGGGATGGGGGAGAGAATCGGGAGAGCACAAGGAGGAAAACCCCCGGGTTGAGATAAAACAGTTTAATGATTGAAATAAAACAAAATAGAACAGTAATAGTAACAATGAGGACAACAACAATAACAGAATATACAAAGCAGGCGATGCACAATGCAACTGCTCACCGACCACCGATCGCGTGTCACGAACGGGGGGCGAGCCCCCCCCCACACCTGGTTTTTATACTGAGCATGATGTCACATGGTATAGAATACCCCATTGGCCAGCTGGGTCCACCACCCCGGCTGTGCTTCCCCCGCCCCATGCGAGCATCACCCAGCAACAGCCAAAGCATCAACGGGCCATCAACGCTCCTTTCATACCAAACCCAAAACACAGCACACCCCCCAAGCTACTGGGGAGAAAGTTAACTCTGTCCCAGCCGGAACCAGGACACCTGCCTTTCAGCGATGGTCCCACAGACCCACAGATACACAGCTCTTTACACTTGTATATGACCATATTGCTCAGTATTTAGTGTTCCTTTTCAGAAATACCAGAAGATACTTGAGAAAAGCCATATTTACGAGGACTTTTGCTTAGTATTTATAATGAATTCTTAGTTATGAGGTGAAATTGGAGACAAGTAGAAGGAACTGCATTCTTTAGAAGGGAACTAAATTCAAGACTTTTAAAGCTAATGGCTCAGCAGCTTTGTTAATAGAAAGAAGGTTAAGGAGAGTCCGCTCTTTCAGTTTCTCACTGAAAACCAGCTCAGAGTATAACTGAATACAGTGCTAGAGTGAGTCTGTGATTAATCTGAATGCAGAGTACGGTAAGCCCCATTGTGTATAAGAAGGAGGGACTAGAAGTATTTCACAAAATATGAGGACATAACCTTTAAATATAAAAGTACTAAAAAGTAATTTTGTAGTGTTTCAAGTGAAATTTAAAATTATTAGTTTTACAGATGAATGGTGAGCTTTCAGCAGAAACAAGTACTGAAAAACTAAGGTTTCTATACCTATCTCACAGTGACATATGAAAATATTTAATTATTTTTATAGTATCAAATTTAACAATTCTGTTAATACGTAGTTCATTATCATGTGAACCTAATGTCTCAACAGCTATTTCATATTATGTCAACCAAATTATTTAAGTAATGTAATGCCAATGTGACGCCCATCTGCAAGAAGGA
>NW_009188016.1:0-14265 GCF_000690835.1 Fulmarus glacialis
TTAATATTAATTATTATTAAACATTTTAAGCAATTATTAAGCAAAATTCTTCTGCTAAGAATTATGAAATAACTCTTTGCTTCCCAAACTAAATGGCTAATTTCACAGCTTCTTTTAAGGGTAAAGCAGTATGTATCCTTCCCAGCGAAGATAGGGAATCGTGGGACTCGGTAACAGACCTCAGGGAGCTGGACAAATTGGTAGTGTACAAAACAGTTGCTCTGAAAACAATCGTATCTCTAAACCATCAATTCTCATTCATATGTAATGTCATGATCCTGCTTCTACTGAAATAATTGGTAAAGCCTTTCCTAATTCCACCGGGACTAAGATTGGTCTTTTGGGCTTCCATTCTGCAAACACGCATGCACATACTGAACAGACCTATTCACATGATTAAGTTAAGCATGCAAATAAGTCTTTTCACTTGCAGTTTGTACATTACTAATGTTTGGAAAATAGAAAAGTTACTTTTCTTCCTGAAACCTTTGGTGTAAAAAATCCACTGCTTCCATTGATTGCAAATGAAAGATATTAACTCATGAGCAGAAAACAGCCCATGTTTTGGCGGTGTATGTGTTTTTTAAAATCCTAAATATGAGAAACGGTGGTTACAAAGGGCCTTTGTCCCCATGCAAGTTAGCTGCAGGAAGAATTTCATTAAGTCGTTTACTGGCCATGGCCCTTTTCCTTCTAGATGAGTCCTGAAAATCCTGACAACCCTCAAGGTAATATATAAATCAAGAAAAATATATTTGAACAGAATAATAAAAAAATATGTTCTACCAAGATGACATTGTTCAAAATTACTTGGTCAAAATTAATATCCTTCCAGGAACAGACTACTTTTTTGAGGCATCATGTAATATAAAGAAAAAAAGAAAAAGGAAAGAAAAATGATGAAAGGACTTCCTTGCTTTTATATCTCATGCTACATGCTCTTTTCTTGTATCTCTGCTCACAAACCACTCTTCTCTAAAAATGACTCACATCCCGTTTCCTCACTTTGAAACCTAGTGAGTTGTACATATTAAATTTCTTGAATTACATGAGCACTCTGCCCACTAATCCTGCTAAAATAGGAGGATTTATGCTAGCATTCCAAACCTCGAACGAATGTCAATCTCTGCATTTTATCCAAGTAAACAAGGTTGTCAGGGAATTCTTTTTTCTTTCCTGCTTTCCAGGAAATGTAGAATTCCTTTCTTTCAGCTAATAGACTGGCAGATATTGGAGCAGCAAACTAGTGGGAATTAGCATGGTATTATTGCTGCGGAAAAGGTGTAGAGCCAGGACAGATATTGTGCTCTCAGCGATAGCTGGTGTTATTCTACCTGGTACAAGGGCAACCAAATTTGCCATCGCTGCTCTGGAGCCTGCACGTGACACCGTGAGCGATGCAAGGGGGAGCAGGGTGTCGCAGAACCATACTCGCTGTGAAGGTCTGGGGAGAGACCACGAGCTTAAACATGGACCTGTGTTCACAAACTCGGATGTGGGACATGAATCCTGGATTATCCCCTCCTGGTACAGATTTGTTGATACTTTATCTGTATATTTAATGCACACTGTATATACTGGACTTGGAACAGGGGATAAAGCCATCACCTCCCTTGAAGCACTTACATATGAGCCTGTGATTATATTTCTGGTTTCATATTTTCTTTCTCACATTTCCACTGAAATTAATCTTGGATTCTTTTCTGCAAGAGTCTCAGTTTCAACCACTTTTTGTTGTTGCCACAGTAACATACAGGATGTGAACAAATATTTTCCAAGATCACAAACTTCAGCTTATTCAAAGGTGGATTTTGAGTTGCTTTTGGTCTAATATATATTTGGTCAGATTGGGCTAAGGATCACACAATTTCTGTCTCCTTTTGGGCTTTAGCACTGCCCAGAAAACCTGCTTCTGTTTCACAGTCTCTGATCTTCATAGCTATGTATGAAGAACAGCTTTGATCTGTACTTCAGATGAGGCATCCTTGTATTTTAATGATAGGACAATAGGTTCAATTTGGGTTTTAGGAAATGGGGAGTCTTCCTCTAAACATGTAAAAATTAGTTACAGACAGTAGCAGCATAGAAATAGCTTTGCCTTGCTGACACACATTGAAGTAAACCACTTTCCAAAATAGGTACAGGTAGAGAATTTCCTGTAAAATCAGCAAATTACTATGATTACTGTTTGTGTGCTTACCTCTGCAGCCCAGGGTATGGACTTTATACTGTGGAGAGCCTGAAGTGTCTGGCTCAGTTTCCTAGGACATCAGCCTTTCCTCTTCTCTGCTGGTGGCACAAAAAAGCTACAGCTTTATTTATTAAACGTAGATTTTAAGAGACTTCTGGGAAAAGTTTTGTGCCCAAGGACTGCATTGGGAATATCTATCCTTCCAGCCTTTCTGAACAAAACAACCCCACACAATTTTCTAAGTTTCCAGAGTACTTCAGTTGATGACTTGAATGGCCTCACTTCTTACTGTGCTCCTCTAGTCACTCAAACTCAGCTGCTGGTTGGGAACTAAAATAAGCCTTTAAGATACAATTGCAGCTCAACTTACAAAAAATTGCAAAGTGATAGGAGTCAAGGTGGATTTATAAAAAAATATTAGCTGCAGAACTTTGCTTCTTGGGACTTTCTCAGTACTGTTCAGTACTCTTCAATAAATGAAGAAAGTCAGAAGTAGCTGTTGCTTGGGAAAGAAAATGAATTAATTGTATGTAGAAAGAATTACCTTGGCTACCAAATGGATTATGTTTTTCCCAGCCCATTACATCCCAAAAAGTGGATGTCTCCAAAAGGCACCCGAGGCACATGCATGGACTGATGAATTCCCGGTCACTGCGAGGGAGCTGCAAACTAGTGATTTGCCAGGTGCACCTCAGGATAAGCAAGCCTTCTAGACCTGACTTGTTTCTTTAACTGCAAGTAAACATATATGATTAAAGACAGCAGATCTCAAACACTAATGTGTTATCCTCCAACTAAGAAGCTTAAGCTTCCAAAAGTGTCAAAGGCCTCTTGGGCTGAGGAATTTTGTGCTGGATCTTTCTGCTGTTACTAAAACAGTGTAGTCTAATGTCAGTCAAAAACATGCAAACAGTAAGAGTTTTCTGCCAAATTTCAAAACAAATTTTTATAGGTTCTTTGTGTGCATTCCCTATGTGATTAACAGGATTGCGGATGCCTGATCAGTTTTTAGAGTAGAGGACTTTTGGTATATCCGTTAGGAAAAAAAAAAAAAAAAATCTATTCTTCATTTTTGAGTTGTTAAGAGACCAGGTAGCCTTTTTTACTTTACTTTTTACATGTCTCTGTTGATGTACTTGTTAAAATACGTGACAGCTTGTATCTGACCTTCATAGCTAACTTTAAGGCCAGCTCACTAAGAAAGTGACTCTTATAAGTTACTATAGGCATTGAATCAAGCTAATATGAATCAGTAAAAATCTACAGCACAGGAAGATGCTATCTTTATGTTTCTGCTGCATCATATAAACACACATTGTAATGTTATATTTTTAGCGCCCCATTTTATTATAATTCAATATTTATTTATATTCTTTTAATGTTTAGATTTATTTGGCTGAAAATGCACAGGCTTGTATTAAGGTATCTGAGCCACAGAAAACGTTGTTTCATTCATACATTTATATGCTTATATGTATACAGATGTATGTACATGCACACAACCATTTTCACTCTAGGAATTTTAGACACTTAAGCTTAATGGAACTTCTTTTTAATATAATAAACCAATAACTAGCGGTAACCAAGTACTTCTGTGAGAATTTCCATAATCTGTGCGTATTTGTCATAAAGAAAAACAAAACACATTCCATTATAGCAAAAACCTAAACATCTAACCTTATGAACATATAAGATGATATATTTCATTACTCAGTGTAAGATTACACCAATTTTTGAGCTGAAGCCCGACAAGCTAGAGTTTTAAGTGGTAATCAGCAATAATGTATTGCTTGTACCTTAATGTCACTATTGGTGATTTAGTGATTAATTATCTGACTGCTGTGTAGTGCTTAAAATAATCTAAATGCATAGGGTAAATTAGTTGATCAGGAGAAAAGTCTGCCACGCAAATTCAGTTCTTACAGAACCTTCCTGTCACACTCATCAATGACAGCCTAAGTGGGTCATCGGAGTGGATGGCCCCTGTTAATTTATTTTCTCAGACATGCAATACATATTCATGATATCCTGCTGTTTGTCTGTCACCTCAAAGAAACTCTCCATCTCCTCCAAATTATAATTAATGAAAATATGCACAGTTAGGCTTAGGGGCTTGGAAGAAGAGATACCGGTATTATGTTGCAGGGGGTTGCAAGGTATTGGTATCAGCAGTGTTTGCTAATGTGTAGAGGAAAAATGTTACTTTGCCTGGTGCCTTCTCTTTTTCTTCTTCCAAATGTCAGATATAAAAGATCATGAAATAAAAATAATTTTTTTTTTTAAAAAAAGTGTGTGTATATATATGTATATATATAAAAGTATACAGAAAAATTATTCACAGAGGAGCTTTTAGTATCATATTATTCTAATTTAAAGTAATTTTTTTTTGCAAGCCATCACAATAAAAGATCTATATGGAAACTGTCCACACACACTCATATTTTTCAAAATTGTACTTGCCTATTTGCCTAGGTTGAGCACTTTTTGACAAGTATGCCTTTTTACCCAGAAGTATCCATATTAATACCAGTCATTTCTGTCACCACCATGGCATTATATGATATAGGAAAAGATACATTGTGTGTATTTTTTTATAATATCTTACAGACCTAAACAAATGCACCTTGTACCCAAACTAGTGAAAAGACAGACGTAAAAACATGTAGACATGTATGTACATTACTACACGAGTAACGGCAATAACAATGAGATAAATTGTATAGTCATATGATAAATTGCTAAACCATGCTATAAATAAAATTCATCTCATGCTTCTTCAATTTAGCAGTTAACTTTGCCTGTCTCATTTTTTTTCTGCCACTAATCCATCTTCTCTAAGACTGGCTTGAATATTACACACCTCTGACAACTGTCTGTTAAGTAAGAAAAAAGAAAATCCTACTACCAAAGAAGGGATTGTTCCATATGGAGCTTTTCCAGCACTTACACCTGACAAAAAAACAATTTGTGTAACTCTGAGTCCTGGAAATGTTGTTATTATTGTGTTATATTTTGCTCTGCATTGGGCTGTGTTCTTCCCCCTGTTCTTATCAGGTCTACTTTCAAAATGTTATAGGTAATGTGAGTGTAATAATATCTTTATTTCAATGTTGTCTGTACTCCCTGTTAATGAATGACAACTGAGTTTAATTTTACCAAAATACAAAAGTTTTAAAATATTAAATTTATTTACATATTTGCAGTCATTTTGAATTCTTTCTGGTCAGAAGAAGGGGCTTTAATACAGGAAAATAACAGAAATAATACTTTTTAAACAATTCTACACATTTGAAAAATAGTTCTTCTCTTCTGTTGATAATATGTGAGAAATTCATGTGAGTGAGGTGGAAGGATTTTATTGCTGACCTGCATGACTTACTTTGGCTTTGTCACTCATAAATAATGTATTCAGCCTCAACTCATGCCACTGAAACATTTATACCACAACACATCATTGTGTATGTTATATAAATATTTATTATGATGAATTATTAAAATGAGCAATGAATATTTATTCTTCTTGCAGCATGAGTATATGCATGTATGTATATTCTGTGTTTATATAGATATGCACATACAAAAATATTTAGGTAGCTCTATACACATGGATATACATGTATATAAGTTCTCCCATATATGTGTACTCTCATGTATATACTTGCATCCATACACATATGCACATCTGGATGTACACACACAGTTGTAATTCTGGAAGGCTGTAAACATGCATTTTATAGATGTGGATTATTTATAAATAGAAGCATCTGCATGAAAGGTGGAATTATGTACATTTAATATTTTTTTATTATCTATGATTAATTCTGACAAGATCATGGCTTAGCTGCAACTATCATAACAAAGGCAGGGCAAAGGCCTCAGTCGAACAGTATCCAAGTCTCTGAGAACACGACATCTTTCATTAGCCAAGATTTACAACACAGGAGAACTCTTTCAGCCACTGTTTTCACACGTTTGTCTGCTTATAGCAAAAAAAAGAAATTTACTATATGGCTTTTGTGATACCCGAAATACATTTAAAGGAACAATGTTAGACTGTGATTCAGATGGCTCCCTACAACAGATGCCTGTTGAACGCTGGAGCCTGTCCGGGTACATCTATCTAATCGTATCTGATTTCATAGACTGTTGGCACATTTTTTTAAAAATTTGCCAAGAAATTGTATGACAGCACAGAGGGAGAGAATACAGAGAGAGCTATGACCAGTGCTAGGGGAACACAGGCGAGAAAAACATGAGATGCATTTTCCAGTCTCTGAGAAACTTTTCATTGCACACCATGACATAGAACATTCCAAAGCGGGATGCACATTTGAAATATTAATAGGAACGCATTGAGCTCCATAGAGAGCTGCTTATTTCCCCATTTACTATGTACAAAGCAAAGGATTAACACCACTGGCAATATTTGTGTCAGGCCATACTGATTAATTTAATATTCTGATTGGATGAGCAGCAGAGCTTTAACGGCTGTTAACTTTTTGGCAAGCAGTGCTGAGAAGGTGATAATGAGATTAACATTTGGAGGACCTGATTTGCTTTTGCGCTGTATTTAATTACTACTTTGACACCAACTGGTATGCACTATGGATTGTGCAGATATGCTGATAGATATTCATATTTGCTAAACTATAATATTGGCTTTAAATAAATGTGTTAAATTCTGTGATTTCAAAAATAATTTTTGCACAAGACTTAAAAAATATGTAATCTTATGCTCAATAGCACCTTAAAGAGTAAGCAGGGAATGAAGAAAGGAATTGATCAGCAAAGAAAGTTGTACATTAAAGGTTAGGAAATATAGTTATAAAGTAAGGGTTGTCAAAAATTGACTGAGTTGATCAAGCTGACCTAGATTTTACAAAGAAATTTGAAACAAAACTTAAAAACATCCTGAGCACTATCAATAAAAGCAGAACACAGAGGAAAAGGAGACGTTAGTGCAATCAGGTCTGGGTGAAGATTTTGACATTTCTTTCTTCCTCTGAAAAAAGAAGTGTGGTTTGGCTCACTCTTCAGGAAGATTCTGTAGGAGCTTAATAATGTCATGTAAAGCTTAGGCTGAATTCTGAAATATGAAGTAATTAAGAATACAGGGTAAAAAACACAGCAAAAATGCAGCCTTTCCCTAAACCAACTCTTAATTGCTTAACCTGGTTTTCTGAACAAGTGGAATGTGGTATTGACCATCCATGGATGAAAGCAGAAAAGACAACATGTAAGGCTACCAAGTTTGAAGGAATTTTTTACAGAGATGGTCAACAGTTGCTCTTGGGACTAGTCTTAATGATTTTTTTAATAAGATGTTGCTAAAGGCAGGAAGATGATATTTGCTGTATGAAAATTTAAATTGATACATAAAAACTCATGTTGTTGTTACTTAGTTTACCAAAAAATTTTACTAGGACTATAGCCCATTTATAAGCAGTTTGGAATTTGAGGAAGCATAGTGTTTTAAATGTATATCTTCTAAACACAAAATTTGTACTTGTTTGTACAAAATCATATACATCGTTCTCAGTTTTCACTGGCTGAGCAAACCGTGTATTTAGTTATCTTGACCTCCATGAATGAAACTCAAGAGAGGCCTCCTTTTAGACAGCTATTGTTTTGGACCCAACTTCAAGTTCAAACAATCATCGTGGAAAAAACAGCACATTAGGACCATTAATACATACTGAGTATGTCCTTCAGGACCATTCTCATCTCAATAGCAGATGTGTTGGAAAGCAGGAAATAGAGAGAAAGAATCTGACATATATACAAAAGCCCATTTTGCTGTTCCACAACTGCAAATGCAATTTTCACAGACTGTGTACGTTCATTTACACTGTTAGTGCAGTGGAAAAGGCTGTAGGCTAAATGAGAACTAGGTCATTTGCTTCAGGTACTGCTGTCTTTTTTGTAATAACTAATTGACAACCCTTGCAGCTCTCTTTTGCTGATGAAGTAAGTGTGGTCTAGGTATCAAAGGTCAGGTTCACCAAAAGAGATCCTGGGATGATTTTATTTCTCTTCTATTGATTACTTGTGTTATATTAAGCATATTATTTATTTTCATCTCACTTACATTTATAATATTTTCCTCCCTTCACAACACTGAAAAATTTACTCACTGATTTGGGACCAATTATACAAAATGACAGCACTCATAGTTGGAGTACTAGATAATAGCTAGCAGTGCTGCTGTGAATTGGTGATTTGTAGATCTCCACTACTTTCCCACCAGTTTTGTGGAAACCGATACTTTCCAAAGAGATCATCCAGTTTCAGCCTTTGCCACTGTTTCAGCTTTGATGTCAACTTCACAGAGGCCATTTGTCAAAACTTCAAAGCTAAAACAGTCAAATGGGACAGACAGCCCTGAGCCAATTGAAGGAGGATCTATTGAGCCGCCG
This sequence comes from Fulmarus glacialis, assembly GCF_000690835.1. NCBI lineage: Eukaryota > Metazoa > Chordata > Aves > Procellariiformes > Procellariidae > Fulmarus > Fulmarus glacialis. Next base: position 8,608 of record NW_009188016.1, read on the forward strand.
TGACCAAATATGTAACACAGGAGGTTGTGCTAAAAGCTTCTATGGCATTATTCAGGAAATCTGCCATGATCCTGGCATGCTGGGAACACGATGTACCTGCTGCAGAATCCAGCAAAAGGGCGATAAATCTGATGCTTGTGGGATTCCTTAGGTTTGCTGTGCATATGTCATGGTTTTCATTTATACAAATACAACCACAAATTTTTTAATGTCCATAAGGGTAAAAAATGTCCTAAATCTGAAACTGATTAAGCCATCACTTCCTATACTTCCTTCAAATTCCTTTCTGAATGACCAGGGCTCAATCCTCCTCCAACTGCAAACTTCTCAGGATCAACAAGAAAAATAAATTTCAGCAAGGCAAGAATGAAATTAATAATCAATGATGCTGTGTTGAGCCCACTTTGCTAGGTCTTGAACTTTTGGTTCAAATCCGTGGTGCATTCCCAGGAAATCTTAAAACTGTAAAAAAAATAGACTTAGGGAAATATCTACAATACAGTTTGAAAGTGTCCAGACTGAATTATGGTTCTTTGGCACCATAAAAGGAAAATTGTCTGAATTTTTTTGAATTACTTTGCTGACTGCTCAGAGGTAGAAGTCTTCTTCAGGATTCTTTTACTGAAAACCCTGCAGAGACATTTTCTGGGTTGTTGAGGAGACCAAGTAACTGTTTAGTGAAGGAATTGTAAAACATCATGAATCTGTCTAGACCTAGCAATCAAACCAAGAAATACTATGAATACTATGAAATAATATGAAAACTATGAAGAGCAGGATAACAGTGTTACTAATTTTAAGGAAACATTATTACTCAATAATACACAAAGGATGGGCAAATTTGCATTTCAGTAGTAGTATTAGTTTGTGCTGAAGTGTCCTCATTGCAGATTTATATTCCTAACAGTGCTTTCCAGACACACCCTGGACATTACACATCTGTCTGCCCACTATAAGCCTTTTTTTTTTTTTTTCCCTTTCTCTTTTTGTTTACTTCACTAATATTTGAAATGCAATCCAAGGCATCTTGCTTATTAAACTGGAGAGACTTCAAATTTGCTTTTGTACATTCGGAGCTAATTGTCTGAGACAATTTACATCCATCAACACAGTGTTTTATGGCTTTCAGACTCAGTGTAAAATGAATAAATAAGAGAGCTGAAATCATTATTCTCTTTTATTACTGGAGATGTGCTGGCTAATCTGAGTGTAATTTGAATGCTAGAGGCCCATCAAACACTGGACATCTGTCAAGCTCTAGCTTCAGCCACTAATTCACAATCTGTGCCACTTAGTAGCCTCCTCTTTTTCTATCCTAAGCATTTCCCAGGCAAAAACAAAAGCTGGACTTAGTTATTTAGCATGTGTATTTTTTTTCTTTTCTTGTTTGAAGAGTTATTTGGAAAGAGTTATAATTTTACTTTTTAGTTAAGCCTGGTTAAGACTTAATTTTCATCATGTTGGAGAGCAATGCTCTGGTAAATTTTTATGAGAACTCTAAGATTTCATTGCTGTGTTAGCATCATTATCAGATAGAAATCAGAGAAAAAAGACTATCTATTAATTGCAACTATCCATTTCCCTCATCTTCACGCAGGTTGTAGCTGCTGTACACAGAGCCACAGAACTGTGCAAGGGAAACAACAAACGGAAAGTTGAAGGGAAAAAAAAAAAGGATAGAGGTCTAGGAGCGAGACCATAAAAAGTAATGGGGGGGACAGAGAGACTTAGCAACAGAGGAAAAAACATTTGAGGGATATGGGGAAAATAAGAGTGAAAAATAGCCTGGCAAGAGAGAAAAAGAAACCAGAGAGAGACAATGTTTGTAAGTAAGAATTTGGAAATGCTTGGTGAAAACTAGGGAAAAAAAGAGAAGACCTGGGAAAAGGGGACTGTAATTGGGAATGGAAAAGGAAACACATAGAGAAAATGAGGTAGCTAGGAGTGAGGCATCATAAGAAGGGAAATGAAAAAGGACAGTCTGCAAATCCATACCAAAGATGCAGAAAAGTTCAGGTAGGGAGAAGAATATTAGCTGTTACATGAAAAAAAAATCTGTTTTTTATTCAGAAGAAGATAAACTTGGCATTATATTCAAGGAAATCTCTGAAAAAAACACAACTGCAGATGTTGCAGTCACTTCTGTAATTCTTAGTGTTAGAAATTCCACAGCAGACATACGTATGCTATATTCTCCCTATTTCTTCCCCACATTCTCCAGGGCAATAGATGTCTATATATTGGAAGACATCCTGACAGGAATTGTCATTTGTGATCTGTGCTGGTTTTGGCTGGGATAGAGGTAATTTTCTTCATAGTAGCTATTACGGGGCTGTGTTTTGGATTTGTGCTGAAAACAGTGTTGATAATACAGGGGTGTTTTTGTTATTGCTGAGCAGTGCTTACACAGAGTCAAGGCCTTCTCTGCTCCTCACACCACCCCACCAGCGAGCAGGCTGGGGGTGCACAAGAAGTTGGGAAGGGACACAGCTGGGACAGCTGACCTCAACTGACCAAAGGGATATTCCATACCATATGACATCATGCTCAGCATATAAGGCTGGGGGAAGAAGAAGGAAGGGGGGACATTTGGAATGATGGTGTTTGTCTTTCCAAGTCACCGTTACGCGTGTTGGAGCCCTGCTTTCCTGGAGATGGCTGAACACCTGCCTGCTGATGGGAAGTAGTGACTGAATTCCTTGTTTTGCTTTGCTTGTGTGCACGGCTTTTGCTTTACTTATTAAACTGTCTTTATCTCAACCCACGAGTTTTCTCACTTTTACTCTTCTGATCCTCTCCCCCATCCCACTGAGGGGAAGTGAGCGAGCGGCTGGGTGGGGCTTAGTTGCCGGCTGGGGGTAAACCATGACAGTATCCAACACTTTGACATCGTGTTGGGCTACGGCTGCAGAGTTCAGAGAAGGAGCAGGCAGTCAGGAATCACCTGGCATCAGAGGAAGCTTCCTTCCAGGGCCACAAAACTTACAGATTTCCTCATGTCTGATACCAGACAGCCTACTTAAATCCTGAGATTTCATGCCAAAACTCTGGATATTCTTACCACAGAGATCACTTACATACTGATTAACTGAAGTGTGTCTGGGTCTCAGTATCATTTAGCAAGGGTAAATGCTCATTATCGTCTCATGAGGTACACTGAACAGCAGGTCACAATGTATTTTTTTAATATCACTAACCATGCTGTTTAATTTTATCATGCCCCCTTCCATTAACTCCCATCTAAAATAAATCATCTCTTTCTTTTTATGCATGTTATGAATTTCTTTGCACAGCTTTAATCATTCTTGCTGCCCTTCCCATACTACCTTTTATTCTTCTGTCTCTGTTTTGACCAGGACTGAAAACAGTATTTTGGATGCAAAGCTACCACTGAGATATATGTTGTATTATTTATAGCTATCAAGTATTCCTTCTTAAGTAATCAAACCAACCACTTGGAGAATCTGTGATGCAAACGTCCATAAGGAGTTTTCACTCTCATGGGTTATGAAACTGCCTTCTGCAGGTTTATTCATATCAGCAAGCTTTTCCATAAATGTCCGTAAGGCCAAAAAAATGTTCCTGCCAATCATCAACTTTGAAACACAGGTTGTTTTTTCCACATTTAATACCATATGCATCTTTTACTCCTCCATCTAGCAAAGTTTACCTATGCCCATTAGTCATGAATTTTACAAAATTCAGCAAATTTGTGAAACTGAATTTTCTTTAGGAATATGCAAACACACCTATAAAATGTAAAATGAAAAACTAAATTAAGTTGAGCTAGAAACCTCTTTTTCTGTTTAATCTTAAAATAGCTAAAATCTAGTTTGCTTTGTCTTCAGTATATTTTGAATGCAGACTTCTCCCCAAAACTAGAAGGTGCTTTACAATGTAATAACTATGTTGATATGGAAGGAACAGAATATTATACTGTCTTGTTCTTAAGGAACTGTAATTAGGTCCTTTTGAATTAGGATGTACATTTCTGAGGACCAATGCCTAGTTTGATATCTAACAACTGTCTTGGAGGTTCTAGGTCACATGTTGGTGTCATTGTTATGAATAGTAATGCATTGCAGAGCCTAATTTACACAAGTTCCTCGTATTTCTTTATACATGTAAACAGTACCAAGAAAGTGTACTGGTGTTTTTCATCCATGGTCTGTAATGTGGAAGTGTTGAGATGGTAGAGCAATTACTGTGTTTGGACTGAAGCCGCCTAATGTTCTCCCAGGCAATTCTGTTGCGCAGTTTGGGATAATTTCCTGAAGACAGTCTGCATGATGCTACTGTCTTCTGGAGGGTAATAGAGGGTAGTAGTATGGCTGCACTACGTGTCATCCTGTTGGCTGCAGCACCAGTGAACTGATACTGAAGTCCCAGGTATATTGCACCTACTAGTATAGATGTAGCTTGTGTACTGGCTGTTATACTACACAAAGCAGTTACTTCTAAAAGAGATTGTTGTGAAAAGGGAAGGAAGCAGTAATATCTTCGTATAACTAATAAGGAACTGCGAGATGAGTGACTGATGTTTTCAAAACCCACTAGATGCATCAAAATAAATTGCTTGATTTTTACAGAGCTAAGTTTACAAGATGTATAGCCCTTCTCAAAGCTCATCAGTAAATATCACGAGACAGGAATAGAAAGAAAAAAAACCCTGGATTTTGGATAATCTTGAAAGTAAACAGCCTTCTTGTCGTGAAAATTGAGTTGTTTTGATAATACGGTCCCAAATTTCTACAAGAACTCATCAATTCAATGGGAAACTTAATCCTGCTTCCTGGATCCCACAGATGTACTGCTGACATTTGCAAATACAGTCTCTCCTACAGGGTGAATGGTGTTTATGACTCAGATTACCCACTGCTAAAATATAACCCATGTATTTTTTCTAACATATTACAGTTAATGTGCCATAAGGCTTAATTTACAGTATGTAAAATGCTTTGAGATTTTGAAAGATTCAGAAGTGTGACATTGCTTTTTTAACTGCACCTCTTTAATTGTAATCCTTCAGCAGTCAAATTACAATACATAATATGTATGATATTTTTTGTGAACTGTTGTCTTTTATTTTCAAAAGTAGATTACTCTGTCTTTTGCTGGAAATAAAAAAGAACAAAGGGAAAGGAAGAGCTTAGTAAATCTATTTTACAGATGATTTTCCACTGAACTCAAGCATTTACACCATTGTAGCTGTGATCAGAATATGACTCAGTTTAAAATTCATTTTAGCACAGATTGATGCTACTTTAGTGACCTATGCAAAGCATGGAAGAGAGATGACTAATAGTAATCTCTGTTTGAGAAATGATGTGTCAGGTACAGTAGGAAGCAAATGATCCTCTGAGGTTGTACATCAATTAGACATGTACAATAATTGTGCAGGGATAAGGATTTGTGAATGATTTTTAAAATAATCAGGAAGTCTTCAAAACCTGCACAATAATAGACTAGATCCTGCAATTCTCAGTGTTCACTGATCCATGTCCTCAGGTTGTGATCTGACTTTAGTGGATCTGCCGATTAACAGTAGCTGAGGGTCTGGCCCCTAAGCTAAATATGTGCATGTTTTTTTTTCTTCGTCAGATACCAGGGATTATGCAGTCCTGTTTTAGGTAGTTTTAGGAGCAGATGCTTAGGGAA
>NW_009188016.1:14296-24962 GCF_000690835.1 Fulmarus glacialis
AAGCTAAATGTAGTTTCCTTCTACCTTCTGGCAAATAGAGGGTTGCATTTGAAAATGGACCCTGTGATAGGACTCTGCTAGGTACCAAGCAAAGGAGGGAGATCTATCTGCTTGGATGTACCATACAACCAAACTTTATAATGCTGTTAGAATTTAACTGTGCAATTTACTCCCAGGTTCTGGTCTTCCACTTGTCCACATTGCATAAAGGTTAATTTATTCCTACCTCTGATATTGGAACAAACAGTCTAGTTCCCTTTAAAACAAATCCCAGATTTTTATATCTGGAAACATTTTGCATTAGGCTTATCCCAGTATTACCCAGTATGGAAAATACCATACCTGTTTTGGCTTCTTCACCCTACACAGTCCTCTGAACCTTTCCACACTCAGAAATTTCCAACCACTCTCATGCTATAGTGGTTTCATGTTATAAAGACAGTAAAAGCAGAATGGAAAGTGGTGTCAGCAGCGCCTCCACTCTTCTGTATTTGCATCTAATACAGGAATGTGTCTCAACTATAGTTCTACTTACACTTAGAGGAGGAATATTTCAAATCAAAATTACATCTAGGGAAATGCCAAGAGGCTACCTTGGTACTGGATTCTTCGGCTGCTTGGGTTAGCCTGATGTCTTTTCATTATCCTTTGTTGCATAGATTGGTCTTTTGGCAATAACTAAAGCTGGGGATTAAGGGTCTGGTGTCTACTGATTTGAAAGCAAATCTATAGCTGGATTTTGTGAGGTTCAAGGAGTTAGAGAGGGAGCTGGCGCGAAAAATTCATTACATTCTGTTTTTGTATAGAGAATAGTCCTTATAATAAAAAGTTTCCAGGTTAGGCTAGAGTTTGGGAATATAACCTCTAATTAGTCTAATTCATTACTAGGTTCTCCAAGGCTCAAGAACTAGCTAGAAAGAGGTATTAAGAATTTCTAAAGCCTTCTGGTTTCCTGTAATCTATTGTTAACTTTTACAGGCCCTGGAGAAAGGGAGTGGGTTACTGTTGAAGAGGATCAAAGCTTCTTGTTTTTTATTTTTCTTTTCCTTTCTTTATGTTTTTCTTTTTTTCTTTTTGGCATAGTTACCAATCCGTTTGGCACCATAATGTTTGCATTACTTTTGGAGTTAAGGCTTCGTAAGAGCCAATCACTCTGCTACAATTAACTTTAGAACTAGGGCTGCAATTTCATGTAGAATATGGGAATAGAAAGCTTCAAAAGTTCAGTTCGTTACTGCAGAGTTAGAAGTTAGGAAGAGGGAATGTTGTCCAGAAGGGAGAATCATGTGTTTCATTCACTGTAGGTTGTAAGTAGAGACTGGAGTAGAGTGTGAGTTTGGGGAGGGACTTGAGAATAAACCTTCAAAATTCCATTTTATTAACAGTCACTGAAGGGCCCACGGAATTAGGGGAAAGGTCCGACGAGTCGTGTTCTCTTTTAAGGTACAATTGGTCCTTCAATAATTGAAGTTAAGTTTAATTAGGGTTAGAATTCAGGGGTGTTGTTAGGGTTAGAATTTGAGAATACACACATTCAGAGCCGTGATTACTTCTGGATTCAAAAGTGCCTGCAGGGCTAGGAAGAGGGCATGGTGTTAATAGGATCGAAATAATAGGATCTCATTTAGCTCAGGGATTTATTTCCTGGCTCTAATTACCTTTATAGTAAGGATAGGGTTAGGAATAAAAAGGGCTTGAAAAATCTGTATTTTCCAACTTACTAGTGAGACTTGCAAGGACTGCAAAGTCATGCAGGAAGTTGGTCTCTTCATAGATGTGGGTGTTTACATGAACTGTGAGAGTGGTTGAGGGTCTTATGATTACGGCTTGATTATCTAATTCATTTGGGAGCTTTTATTTTGGTGTATGCTGCAGAGTTCAATGTATTAGGCAGTTGTTTTTTATCAGACCTATTCTCTTCCTTATGGGCTTTCCCACTCACAGGACGTGAGGGCTCTGCACAAGCTTGTAGGGTTTGGGTTTGGGAATTATAAGCTTCATTAGTCTGCTTAACCAGCATACCTGCCAGAATTTGCAGAGTGAAAAATAGGGTTAGTATTCATAACCACCATGGCCTCATCTTTCTTTAAGACCATGGATAGATACCTTCACCATGAGCTTAGTGTTAAGGTGAGAGTAGTGCTAGCATTCGGTCTGGGTCCTCTCTAGTGGAGAAAGCACATCGAGAAAGATGATGGTGGCAGTTCTTTTACAGCCCTAGTACTGTCAGTGACCATCATCAGGGCTCATTCTGGTGCTGAAAGTAGTAGTGATGATGGTGGTCTCCTTTTCAGGCTGGACAGGAGTGCTGGCAGTGGTGATATCTGTAGTTGAGGATAAGGGGTAGAAGTGAAGTATGCAGGCAAAAGTGATGATGCAGGGGGAGAACCCCAGACTCCCCTGCTGCTGTCCCACATCACAGGAGGTGGGACTGGTGCTCCTTCCTCTCCTCACTCTGCACCCACCATGGAAGCGTAGTCTTCAGTGCAGGCTTGGAGTCAAGGTCCATGTGAGCTGATGGTGGCCGTGTGTTTTACAGAGGTTAGTAAGATGTGAAGGGGGCTGATCTTGAAGACTGCCACATTTTCTTCTCACGTGATGGACAAGCCAGTGCCCTGGAGACAGGGGTAGGGGCATGGTTTGGGAAGTTGATTCCCAGGTGTGCTGGGGAATGTGTTAGCATTTCAACCATGCTAACTTGAGAAGAAGGAACGTGACTTCTTGTTAGAGCCACACCTCCTCTTGACTGTGATGTGGAGATTCCCTCTGAGCGCATAAGACTGAGAGGTGGATTTGGGTCAGGGTTTGGAAAGCTACCTCCCCTGAGACCAGATCTGCTGATGTTTGGGATGGTTCTGAGAGGGATTTAGACGTTAGTATCTCTCAGTTCACATCTTAAGGATAGTCAGCAGGTCACTTTATGTTTATCAGATCTTCAGAAGATCCTGACCACCTTTGATTAGGATTAGGATTCAGTTCCCTAACCTTAAATTATACAAGCTATTGTATTCTCTTCAGACACTCTGAAATAAAATGTGGGTTGAACTTCATGATGATCAGAGTACTACTGTTCAGTTTGCTTGTGTAAAGCTTAGCTTTGAAGTTAGGAAGAGGTGAAGGTTGCAGGGAAAGCTGGTGCCTTGTAGTTTTAAGGGAACTGTGCTTGAGTCACAAAATGGAATATATTGTCTATGGTCTCAACCACCCCATCTACTGAGCCAAGCATTTGTCTCAGGTTGTATTAAGGGCATCTGCCTCTTCAAAAGACCACTGTTTTTTTTTGAAACTCTGAGAGTACTTACAGGGATTTAGAAGATCAGGGTCTGTCAAGCCACTCATCCCATCTTCTTTTATGGTTGGTTGACATGCTATAAGGTTTGAAGGCAAAATTGCTGTTTGTGTTATGAGTGGGCAATAAAAAGATATAGGAACCCAGTGTATTGGTATATTTTTGTAAAGGGTTTTGAGATAGGAAAAAGGCTGATCCTGAAGGTTGCCATTGCATCATCTTTCAGGTGATGTAGCCATCAGGTCTGTATTATAAAGTTTAAACACAAAGGAGAGATAATTAAGGTCAGGACTTGAAATGTAATCCTTTAGGGAACTGGTTCTGAGGGTATGCTAACTCAGAAAAGGAATCACATTACACACCATCAGAGCCACACCTGCATGAGTTCTGGCAGATGGGACCTTCAGGAGGTTTAAGAATAAGGTGAGGATTTGAGATTTTTTATCTCACACCTCAGAGGGTCTTGAGATTGAGTCAGAAGCTCTGTGTCTGTCAATACTCTGAAGACATCTTCTATAAGGATTTAGTTCAAATAAGTGGGGATAAAGTGGCCAAAACCAGATGAAAGAAACAATTTAATAGAAAAATATGTTTGATAATTAGGAAATGTGTCAAAACATCTTACTAGATGCCTCATAAGTCATAAGCCCATAATGAAACTTCACTGGTTACAAAACAAAATTTAGTTAAGGAACAGCTATAAAACTAAGAAAACTGTAAGTGTTGATAGGAGGAAAAAATAATGCTATTCAACTGATAAAGTTATAGAACGTAAGAAAATATGTATCACCAGCAGAGTGAAAGATAGTAACTTTAAAAAACTCCTTATAATAATAATAAAAAAGGAATCTTTAATAGGTGAAGAAATGGCAGAATTTCTAACTCTAACAATGTAGGAAAGTTCTCTAGGGACCAGATATTATGGACAAATTAAATACCTTTTATGTCAGTAGTGTTCTAACAGGAATATAGCATCTATTGAATGCAGTAGAAATTAACAGGGTGAAACTATAAACAAGGAGTCATCACTGAGCTGTTGCATTTATAATTGGGTTCTGTTGGTAGTGCTATGCTATATTTAATGTCTTGGAAAAAAACATGAAAGTTATCTAGTATTACAGATGATGCAATGACTGAGGACAGGTGACCAGTTCAGAACAATCTGAACCACTTGGAGACCTGGCAACAAGCAAAGTGCATGGTGGTATACCCAAACACAAATTTGTACAGATAATAATAGAAAGGGTAGGCTACCTTGGAAGGACTGGGGGTCTCTCTCTGTGAGATTAAAGAATCAAAAAGGACTTTCGGGACCATTGTAAAAATTTAAGCAAATATGCGCATGTGATGCAGCAGGACCAGCAGGGCTAATGCCAAATTTACAGGGGAATCTAAGGAGCAAAATGTCTTATTTCCATGCTTGTCACACTTTCAACAATTTATTGCAAAATGTATTAGCTCCCATGTTATCATCATTATGTTTTACTTTATAAACTTATCCAGTTTATATATATTCATTTTGGACATAGTAAAGTAATACCAATGACTAATGGAGCTTAATAGCTTCCCCTTTGCTGAGATAATTTCAACATTGCTGACAACTTTCTTCTCTAATAGTGTATTTTGTTTTTCTTTTACATCTGACTTTACTTTTATGAATTTTGGCAACAGAAGATTCTTCTCTTAGGTTAAAGGACAATCAAGTGTGTCTTCATTCTGACTGAACTAGAAATCTAATCATAGTTGGATTTCTAGTTCACATAGCTGAGGTTGTAAAACATTGGGGACCCTTCCCTTCTGTAACGAGGGTGTGCTTATCAGCTTATAGAATTGGGCGTATACCTATGCTAATATTTCTATTTGCTAATATACCTATTTCTAATATTTCTAAGTACAGACAATTTCATCCTTTGCAGAAAGATTCTGTGGTACAATGTGTTTCTCACCATCTCTGCTCTCATTGACTGTTTGGATAATTTCAGTGATAGGACTGTATTTTTCCCTTTCTGATTAGAGAAGTCAACCTAAGGGAAAAAAAACCCACTACATTTCCAAAGGAGGTCATTTGTCTTCACTGTTTATAGTCCACAATAAATACTGACTGCAACTATTGAGAGGATAAAATATCATCTTTCCTTACTTCATGGAAATAATCGTTGCTTTCAAGTGCTGGAACTGAGATATTTACTTTCAGGAGTGCAAATAATGATAATATTACTTTTTCATATTATACTAAAGTCATATTCCTGCATGCAAGCTTCATTTTTCTTATAATTAACTGTCTTCAACTATCTAAGACGTATCAAGAAGGCAGCTGGAATAACAGTTTTACTGGGAGAAATGTTTCTTCAAAAGGATCCCCATCAAGTGAGTTGCCATCTCAGGCTTTTGCATAACATAGTAATATTAAGGTTCAGTGAATGAATACTAAAATTCCTACAGCATTCCTTAAACAAAATGTATAGTGAATGAAATATTTTAAACAGGATTTAACAGATCCCATTCAGTTTTTAAGTGCAATTTCCTTTGTATTGGGTGTGTTGAATTTGTAGGACAGCTTATTACTTTAGACAATCTCGATGACTTTCATTGAAGAGTAGTCAGTACCTGGCAGAACAGGTTCAGGGAGCAGTGCAAAACATTTTTGTATGTATGACTCACCCAAGAAAATAAAAGTAACCTGAGGATATGCTGACTGCAAGGAGTTTTGACACCACTGCATCCATGACAGAGGTGAAACTCTCCAGCTCAGCACCAGTACAGTGAAAGGGAACCAGAAGTTATGAGGTTGGCAGGATGCCTGAAACTAGTGGCATTCGAATTAAAGGGAAGACAGCTCTTACTTATAATAAAAAGACAGAAGCTAGAGACAGGTGAATCATTTCAGGCATAGAAGCCCCTTTTCTGTAGCTTCTTCCATTTCTAATGCTGAAAGTGAGTAGATTTCTCCCTGAGACTCTGCTATGACCAGAAGAAGTGCTAACCCCTGTGTTCCCTGTCTTTGACATGAAGACAGAGACAAAACTTGCTGTTTTAAAAAAGTTTGTGTCTTACTATTCCAAGGCACTATTTGAAGCACTAACAGTAGCAAGCAAAATGAAAAAGCTTTCATGTGAGATTTTTGTCCATTTTTGTATACTGTGAAAATGGAAAGAGACAATAGTCTTGGGATGAAAAAGGAACAAATAGTCACACAGAAGAGCATCCCACTTTTGGAGATGTGGGCTTTTGAGCCCTATTTCTTCTAACCTTGTGTTCTAAATCTAATTAAAATCTGAAGAATTATGGTGCAATTGACTTATATATTTGATTTTACCCATTAGATTTTGATGGAATAGTGAGATGTGAATAGAAAGCACAAATATAGTATTCCAATTTAGAGGAGTAATGATTCGTCTTCTTTTCCTTGTCTTTGCACAACATCAAACCCAGAAATATCTGTTATTTTGCCTGTGTTAGGGACTCTGCAGAAGATACTGACAGTTTGATCCCTTGACATTTAAATGAATAGAGCAAAAGCAGACTTCAGTGATTTTTGCTCTGGCTCTAGTCTTGACAATAAGAGATCAAAGAAGTTATAGAAGTGTGAAATGAAGGAGGTGGAGGGGAAAAAGGAAAGGAAAGTTATGAGTATTGAATATTCAGTCATCATGCATGATTAATACAAGTGATTTAAGGGCAAAATCTACAAAATAATAAAGCTTTGACTGTTTTCCTGATATGGTTGTTATTAAACATGAATCAATAGTTGAAAACATGCTTAGATCTGTCAAAACTTTGCAAGTAATAATAGAGTGTAAGGTTGATTATGGCAACACATTTAGACTGAATAAAACTTCAAGTACATTCCTTTTTGGCTAGTCATAAAAAGAGATCAAAAGCACGAGCCTAGAAGGACTGATAGTTAAATGTTAATATTACACTCAATTTATTTGTAGGGAGGTCAACATTATTTTAGAGTTCTTTATTGGTGATATAATTTATCCAGAGCAGTACAAAAACATTAATATGGAGAAGTGAAAAGGTAGCGAGTAGCCTAGCTGTGCTTTAATCAAAACAAAAGGAAGGCTGAGCAGAGAATGTGTCTGGAATGTACCAAAGGAAACCAGGAAGACCATGACAGACCACATCAAGCCTCCTGCAGATAAAAAGACCAGTTTCCAAAAAAATAACTCCAAACCCAAACGCTCAAAACAACCAACTTTTGTTTTGAAGGTTACATTCCTCTCCTTACCCTCCCAGAAGGCTAATTCATTCCAAGGATTAAATTTTCTTGAAGCTAAAAGATTTTGTAACTGACTTCAATCTAATTTACCTTTTAATTTTCATATGGAAATAACAGCTGCAACATGTCACTATGTAAATACCCTTTATAAGCAGAATTATTCTGTTGTAATGAATCATACCAGTTACGAACACAAAACCCATCATTCTCACCCCCACTATTCTGATCACCAAACCAGATCCTGAACTACAGTTTGCATTGCCCAAGTGACTCCACAGAGAGTGGAGGAGGGAGCTGTATATTAAGGTGAAAATCCTGTTACATCTTTACTGTTGTTTTTTGGTTTTGTTTTGTTTTGGTTTGTTTTTTTAAAGATTCTATTTTTGTAGCATGCTCCAGATATATTGGATGAATGCCAAAATAACTTTGGACAAAATTACTCATTAAGGATTACCACGAAAATGTACTTTTTTAGCAAAAAATAAATTATTAAATTGTTAGGAAGGTGAAAGGAAGGAGGCGAAGTAAAAGGAATGAAATAGAGTGGACATGCTGAACCCTGTTAACTCCCGAATGCTGTCACCGAGGAGCTGTACAGCACATGTGAATTCAGTTTGATTTAACATGTTCTATATGTGTATAGTGGAGCAAATTAGGTTCTGCTGATCTTCATCTTGGATCACTATTTGCCCCACTGTAAATGACATAAAATGCTCCTGAGTGAGAGAGTAGCACTTAAACTTACAAAGCAGCCACCTAAATGATGGCACAAGATGAACGATAACTGGACAGTTCTGAGAGAGGTGTAGAGCTATCAGGAGAGCACAAAAGACAGCAGAATGGAGGGATAGAGTAGTGAATAAGCAACCCTGGAAGAATTCAGAGTGACTGACGGCTCCCAATCTGTGAAAGGGACAGGACAAGATGACAACAAAAGAAGATATGAACTTCACTGGACAGGCAATGAGTGGAAACAGTACGCTGTGCTCAGAAGAGTCAAGTTTTGGGGTACCTAGCAGGAAATATTGACATTTGGATGTTACCCTTATTTGGGAATGGTGCGCTCTGATTTACAAAATCCAACTTTTCTTATTTCTGACTACTAAGAATACTATATTTGTATTAATCAGATAAAAACCAAATCAGGCAAAACAATTATAAGCTGTATAGTATTTGCAAAAAAAAAAAAGTAGAAGCCAGATGCTGAAATAATTTTGTATATCTGCTTTTTAAAAACCACTCATTTTAATGTTGTAAGGTTACATGGATTTTCTAAGGCTTCAGAGACATTGCAATAGCAAAGGATGAACATTATTATTTTTTCCAATTTCATTTTAAGTTAAAGCCTTAGCAGAAATATAAAGAAAATATCTTCTTTTTATTCAAGATTTGAAATAGATAGGCCTTCAGTATAAACTCAGTTATACAAACTTCTCACAATCTTACAATAAGTTTTTTATTTTATTATTATTAATACTGGTACTGAGGTGGGTTTTTTGTTTCTTTGGGGGCTGCGTTATGATTGCTTTCAGAAAGAATATAAATCCATTTTGTCTGTCATGTTGCTTATTTGAGAGGAGACTCTAAATCACTCCAAATCAGTACTACTTTTTTTTTTTTTAGACATACATTGGTGTCTGATTAACTTATATGGGACCAAAAGATAACGTCAAACTTTTATTCTCTTCTATTGGTACATCTCTGTCTGCTACTGAAAAATGAAGCTGTTAACTATTAGAAGTAGTCAGACAATATAGATAAAAGGATTTCTGGGTGACCTGATCCATTAAGCACTTTCCAGGTATATTGCTCACTACCATCAGGGGCAGTGGGAATTCTACATACAGTGACAAGTTGCCATGTTAGTGGTTAATATATTAAAGTCCCTTGTACATGGACAAAAGAACAAATAATTACTTTAGGATTTTCCCTAGAACTAACCAAATGTTTAAGCTCCCAAAGGTTGCTTTTTTATTTTTATGTACACAACTTTTGCTTTATAAAACATCTGAGTTTATGTCATTGTTTGGATATAAATGCTGGTGAATGCATGATGTTGAAAGAAATATGCCTCCACAAATATTTGTATATAGCATAACCTGCAGACCTTTTGCCTGAAAAACTGCTTGGTGAGCTAAGTTCTTCAACCTATTCATGGCTTGCACATTAGAAGGCAAGATTTTTTGAGCTATTGCTTCAGAATTAACTCAAAATTTGATCTTTGCATAAAGCACAAGTTGTTGGAAAGTGCTGCTTTGTTTCAGGATATAAAAGAAAGACAGACAGAGGTTTGGGGACATAGAGCTTCCTAAAAACATCTGCACATTTTTTTAATCCCTTCTTCCCCTTGAACTTAAATCCTCCAGTTTTATGTTTTATAAAGGTAATTTAGATAAATACATGAAAATTCTTCACAAACTATGTTTCTAAAAAGGCCACTGTTGTCAACAGACAGGCAACCACCATGATTTTCCTCAGAATAGACCTATTATTTGTCTAATTTGTTCTTTACATTCACTACTGACAATTTCAACCTTGTAGGAGCCTTTAGTACAGCAGCACAAACATCGCTCTCTGGCTGTGGTTTGCTCTAGCTGATACTGCCCAGATAGTGCCAAAACATTAGATGATCTACTTTTTCTAACCTAATGGGTAGGAGCGTTGTATTCCTCTGAGCCTCATTCATACCTGAGACAGACTCTTAAGAGTACAGGTTTTGTGACATTCCAATACAGTAAAAAAAGAAGGCTTTTTTTACCTTTTACTACCACAATTATGCTGGGTGATAGTATATGAAAAATAGGCCCGTAGTTTAGAAACAGTTTAAGAGTTTCTGGGATACGCTGCTTTGCATGTGTATTGATGTATTAGTGTGTTGCATGGAGAAAAGCCTAGTAATGTGATATTATTGACCACCACACCACATTCAAGTTATTTTTTCTTTTGGTGATAGAGCTAGAACTGTTGGCTCTGAGGTCTGTGTGATTAATATTTCCGTCTACATATTTGTATAAAACAGAAAATAGGCTGGTTTCTACAATATTTGCCAATAATTTGCCAGTCTTTCACTTAGATTGCTGAAAAGCTGAGTAACTAAAAATAAATCCATGGTTATGCAATTCATGGCTGGATAGGGGAAGGAGAAACTGTAA
>NW_009188017.1:0-3769 GCF_000690835.1 Fulmarus glacialis
ACACGGGCTGCCGCGACTGGGTCAAGCGGTGCGGCGCCCGGATGAGGAAAGGACTCGTGCTTCCACGCTGCACGAACCTTTGTCTCCGTCTTGCCAACCACACCATCAGCTGGGAAAGCGGGTGCTTTTCAGGGCAGGAGGTCCGCTGTGGAGGCAGCCAGGGGCTGAGACTCGCCGTGATGCCCGGTAGGTCCTTCATCGCCTTTCATTTCTGCGGCAGCATTGCGGAACAGAAGGCAGAGCAAAGACCGTACGTGTTTGTCTTGGTCCATCTACAAGAGGTCCTCTAAGCCAAATTAAAAGAGGCTGGGTTATAGAATAGAATGTCTCCCCTGCCAGGTAAGTATCACAAAAGCAGGATCAGACCACATAAGCACTTCAGACTCCACAGCCAAGAATGCGGAGCGGTAGCAGCCACCCTTCCACCAACAAACTGTGTTGCAGCTCACAGCAGACGAGAGACAAAGAAAATTCCGCGTTCCTGCCAGCCCTTTCTCCTTGTCCTGCTCAAACTACAAATACTCAGACTCCTGAACAAGTAAGGTAGGCTGAACCAGCGTGCCTTAGGATTGGGTAACTGCAGGTGGTAGAATATCAGATAAAGCTAATGACCATAAGTAGTCCTACTCTAGGTCACAAGCACCATCAATGCTAAGCAGTGGATGCAACATCCTTTCCAGCTCTCAGTAATGTGCTCCATAAGAAGATACGGGATAACTGTACTGCATTGTCCTGCTGTAGCATTTTATATGTCAGGAATAATTTATTTTCAGTGCTCTAAACTAAGACATGCATTGGAAATTAAAGCCTCACATCCATCCAATTCCTACTACATCACCTCTGTGTTTTCTTACACAATGACTCAATGTAACACAGGGTGCCAAATATTTAGCTACGCTTCCATCCCCTCTCCTGATACACACTACCAATTGAATGATAAGCGACTTGAACAAAACAAACGGTTTAACTGGCAACACTTGACTCTGCTTAGCATTCTCCCCAAGCAACTCTTAAGTAAGGAATTTCAGAGTTTTTTTGCAAGACACATCTTGATAAATCTCCAGTTACAGATTAGAGGTATGTAAACCTCTTATTTTCGAGATCTGTATGGTATGCCAAGTATTTAGAGCCACAGGCAAGTCCTGCACAACCATGGAGCCTGCAATACACGACCACAGAACCAGTTTTCTGTATGTTGCTCCACACTGTGCTTGGAGTCACTATGTCTGGAAGGTCAGACCACGATTTTGCTGTTGAGCCCCTTTCAGTTCCTGATCCAGAGTCCCTCAGTGATCCTACAGGGCTAATAAGCTGTGACTGCAGTTTGGTAACGTGCGTTAAGAAAAGGACTGAGACCATATCTACTTCATATAGTACTCTATCAATCCCTCCTGCTGACGGGAGATGAATTACATTACTTATCACTACGACGTGACAGCTACATAATTCTAGTAGATAACAGAAGCTCTTTAACTGCTATACTGGCAGCACTGTTCAGCCTTTCTTTTTTTTTTGAAAAGCAGTAGCTCCCTTGTGAAAAATTCAGTCACCATACTATTCATTCAGTGCCTTAGTAACTACTAGGTTTGATCTATCTTTAGAAACAATGCAAAAATGGCCCTGAGCCTTAAGTAAAAGAGCTAGTCGTCTTCTACATCAGACAGACTTGAGAGCAACAAGAGCCACCCTTCCTGGTCCTGTTAGCCACACACCAAAACCCTCACACAGCTGATCACACACTATATGCTTCAGCGAGGCAGGGAGGGGGACGCTGGAACAGAGTTTCACACAGAGACCATGACCACACCTCCCAGTGGGGCCTCAGAACTGGAGCGAGGGACACCGAGTTGGCTAGGAGCGCAACAGGGTGATAGAGCAATCCACCAAAGCCACCGCAAGAGCCCCCGACACACCCTATCCAGCTGGGCCAGGAGACCGGCTGCCAGCAGACCCTTGGCCAGCACAGCCGCTCATGTCGCATAGCCCTGACACAAGTGAATTTGAACTTCTGGGGGGAAAAAAACCAAACCACCACAGTTGGGCCACCTGTGCTCTGAATAGCAGAGATTATGCGTTCCTGGGTTTGCACTTTGTTCAGCACAAAAGTTTCTCAAGCCACCAGAAGTTTTTCAAGCAACCTTGAAATCCTGAAGCTTAACAGGATCAATTTCTCAGCACAGACTAATATTTACGCTAGCTGTCGTTTTAAAGCCTTAGCCAGAGAGGAAACCTGCATTACAGCTATGGCACAACCATGTCTTGACAGACTGACCTACCAGGGATACCTTACCCTGGAAGCCCATTTCCAACAGTACTGTCTGATCCCAAACCCCGTGAGGGGCAAAAACAAACAAAAAATCCAAACATTTACAAGTTTACCAAACATAAACAGACTGAAACCTACAGAAATCCCTTGAAGAAAAAAGTCAGCCTCAAAGCCCATTTGGCGAGTGCATTCCTAGCAACATACAGGAATCTTGTTGCACACAGCTGTTCCATCATCATTTTCAGAAGAGTCAATATTGCTGATATTCTTTGTAATTATTACTTAGTTTATGTTTTTAATTAACACAAAGAATGAGGCAGTGGAGTGAATACAAACCCTCTCAATGAAATTAAATGCATCCTAGGATTACATATGGTAAAACACAGGGGACTGTTCCATATAAATGTCTTCAGAATCACAGCACAATCTTCTTGCGTAGCTGCATGATTAACAGACAACTCTATTTACCAGTCTTCCTGCTTATCTAACTAAATATTCCCGTCCCAACTATTAAATATTTTTAGAGCTAAACAGATCTAAAACTAATGAAACTTAACATACATCTGGCCTGAGGACAGGTAAGAGCTGGGTTCCACAGCTACACTGGCATATTTTATGCCAGCAAAACACAGAATTACTCAGAGTCAGCGCAGATAGAGCTGAACTGAAGATGGAATAGCTGCGGAGCGGTAGAGTCTACAGCTCCGAGTACCTGCCTTTCTAAGCACTGCCTCATCAGCCTTGTAGCCTACACCTGGGCAAACACGCACTTCTGCAAACACAATTAACCCCAGTCGCCTGACAAGTCCCTCAGCTGTTCCCCACAAGCTATGTTCTCATGGAGAAAAGGCACTTCCGCAAGCACTGTCCTGGTCACCCCCAGGGGCTTTTCCCCACACAGAAATACCAGGTGGAAAGCATGTTTTGCTCAATCCTCATCAACACAGCTGTGCTGGCAAAGACGTTCCTCACTTAAAAGGGCTTAAAAGTTACACTTTAGGAAATAAGCAAATAAAACAAATCAGAGTTGAGTAGCTTGGAAGGATGAGAAGACAAAGGAATCAAGGTAACAGAGGAAAGTACACCTTCTGCTTTTCTACATCTATGAAATCGGACCTGTGTGATTTAAAATAAACTTTTACCATCAATATTTATAAGGAAATATTTAAGAAGAGGAACTGGTAAGACATACGTTGTATCCCTGTCTTTTGGTCCCCAGGAACCCCTATTCCAGTCAGAAAAGGGACACAGATGCCCAGGCCGAGAACTCTTCGTTAAGCCTGGCTAAACCACTGTTCACAGCGTGTACTGCTGTCCTGCCCAAGGTCCTAAGCTAGTTTAGCACCGCACTGCAAACACGCACAAAGCTTCTCCTTCCAAGTCTGCATGACCTAGTTACACAGAAGGGAAGAGCAGCAGGAGGAATGCTGGCTGGACCGCACAGCTGGAAGCACGCGACCAGGGTCCCCAGGCTGGCAGGCAGCAGGGTCCCCAGCCAGGCAG
>NW_009188018.1:0-15112 GCF_000690835.1 Fulmarus glacialis
AAGCAAAGCAAACCAAGGAATTCATTCACTCCTTCCCATCGGCAGGCAGGTGTTCAGCCATCTCCAGGAAAGCAGGGCTCCATCATGTGTAACGGTGACTTGGGAAGAGAAACGCCATCACGCCGAACATTTCCCCCTTCCTGCTTCTTCCCCCAGCTTTATGTGCTGAGCATGACGTCATACGGTATGGAATATCCCTTTGGTCAGTTGGGGTCAGCTGTCCCAGCCGTGTCCCCTCCCAGCTTCTTGTGCACCCCCAGCCTGCTCGCTGGTGGGGTGGGGTGAGGAGTGGAAAAGGCCTTGACTCTGTGTGAGCACTGCTCAGCAGTAACTAAAACATCCCTGTGTTATCAACACTGTTTCCAGCACAAATCCGAAACACAGCCCCATACCAGCTACTATGAAGAAAATTAACTCTATCCCAGCCAAAACCAGCACAAGTTAATCGGGTCCTTTGGGTCTGATATAATTTGCGTAAGATTGCTGTTGATGATTAGAATAGCTATTTAAGATTTTTGTTAATAGCCTGTTACATGGACCCAGTGGAAAGATTCCAATAGCAGTCTGTTAGTTTTTCCCTGTCACGTTCAGGTTACAGACCCTTCACAGATGTTGTAAATAGACATCAATACTAAAAGGGAATATTACACAAATTAAAATCATAAGTGTGCTCAAACTGCCAACACAGACATTTTGTTAAAAACATCTGTCACATAAAAGCAAACATTTAAGGCCATTATATTTATAACAATTGTTTTCATTTTTAGTATGTACTACATATTTTTCTTTTCTTCTGTTATTATTGACTTGAATATTTTTTCTTAGACTTTAATACTTATTTTTTCCAACATTACTTATGTTCTTGACCATATAAATAATAATGTAGACTTTTAATGAAAAGAAATAAATCTCAGTGGTTGGAAATCTAATAGATACTTGCACAATGAATAAGTCAAGTGAGAATCCAACACAGTGTCCTCCAAAAAATACATAGTTATCAGATATTATAAAGACAAGTATTAAGCTGGTTGCCTGTTCAATTACATCCAGTTATTTAATTCTGTTTTGAAATTAATTTCTCAGGTGAAAAGGATAAATGATGTATAAATGTCCTATTCTGGGCCTTTTGCTGCTGATGCAGCTGTTCTAGTCGTACCAGTATTCACCATGACAGCGTGCAATGGAGCCTCCCAAAGCTGGACAACCCTGGGGCACCTTCTTCCTGGCACACCTACCGCACTGGTATTATCCATCCCTTCCTTCTCCTCTTCCACTGCTGCTTGCAGTTTCTGGGTACAGCCTCTGTGGTATCTCTTAGCCCAAGGAGCTCTAGGCTTCTTTCACCAGTGTTGACCTCTTAGGCCGTTTCTACTACAAATTAAAAGAGGGTTAGGAACCATCAGTGCCCCCACTTACCCTGCTTACAACTCTCCTCTCTCTTGTAGGTTTGCTTTGGGGAGAGCTATTTTGGAGCTAAGACAGGAAAGGAGCTAACAGCGAAGAAGTGGGGACAACTGAGACCTTGTGCTCAAGCTCACATCCTTGTCTCCTTCCATTAGTAGCAGCCCACCTTCACACTTCCTAACAGCTCAGATATGTCATAAGATTATATAAATTCAATGAATTGTCACAATCAGGAAGGCTTTGCTGCTCATAGGACAACAGTCTTGGTCTGGTTAAAATCAATACTTACTGTTTTCTTTATTATCTGTGTTCTGAAAACCCCTTAAATATATGACCAGCTTTAAGTTCACACTTAGCTTTTCCTTAAGTCAGTGAGATATTTCTTGATATAAGGCTTCCATATAATTAGACACAGTTGAAGAACAGTTGCAGCCTCCTGAGACACTGTTTTTTACATGGCACAGAGGGTGTGCTGGACCCTTTACAAATGTAAATAGAGACACAGTCCATGGCCTGGGGAATTGCTGAACCAACTCAGACTCACACAGAAAAGCCATGAAAAACATAAATACTGGCTTCTGGTTCAACTCAAGAATGCAGCAGACCTCATGAAGAGATTAAAAAGATGCTCTGTTGTGTAGGTCTGAAGAAGCCAGGCCCATAGAAGCATAGAAAAGTTGGTTGGAAGAGATGTCTGCTGGAGGTCACCTGGCCATCCAGTCCAGCCTCCCTCTCGAAGCAGGACTGCCACCAGTGCAGAGCAGTCTTTCGTCTGAAGGAATGATGTGAAATTTTTTTTCATTGCTGTGCATCACAGAGTATCATTGCCCTTTAAAAATGTTATGTACAGCTTTTCCAGAATTGTCCTGCACGTCAGGATGAGGCCCAGGTGACTCAATAAAGGCACTATACATTAAAAAGTGCAATTATTAAGATCAGAGTAAAGCCAAACCCAGAAGTCATTGGGCTTCATTGAGTTGCTGAAACACAGCCAAGAGTCATTTTAGATAGTAAAGGGTATCCCTATAGTATCCTGCTGCTGCTGCAGCAGGATTCTGGTTTGCCCTAAATCCCATCATAACTGTCATATCTGCCAGCCCTGTATAGATGCCTCCTTACGGTACTAGCGAATCTCAACTAGACACCTATATTTAGGCACCTGAATGAGCTCCATTGACTGTACTAAATAGATTTCAGCTGACTACAACAGGAGCTTACACAACATGCTCACAGATAAACACCTGCATATAGACACCTGCAGGAGCCAAGTCAGGAGATTTCTGGAAGAAAAGGAGTTTTGAACACTGTTTTAAAGAACACTATGTTCATCACCCATCTTTAGGATGAGAGGAAATGGCCTCAAGTTGTGCCAAGGGAGGTTTAGATTGGACATTAGGAAAAATTACTTTACTGAAAGAGTGGTCAGGCCTTGGAACAGGCTGCCCAGGGAAGTGGTAGAGTCACCATCCCTGGAAGTATTTAAAAGACGTGTAGATGAGGCGCTTAGGGACATGGTTTAGGGGGCATGGTGGTGTTGGGTTGACGGTTGGACTCAATGATCTTAGTGGTCTTTTCCAACCTTAATGATTTTATGCTTCTATGATTCTATGATTTATTGTGGAGATACATATCCCATATCCTTAATGTTTCAAAGGAAATGATTAGGAGGCCATGCTGTATGAGCCTGGACTCTCAGTCTATGTAGTAACCCAGCCTTACTCAGCCTAAAGCATTAGAATTTAAGTTTCTCTCATATATTCGTCAGGGTTTCTGTGCTGTCTAACTAGCACTTAACTGTATAATCATTGTATTTTTTAATTTGAGTATTTAATAATATTTGTTCAATTGTATTGTGTTGTTATTTTTTATTTAACAGAAGATACCTGAGAGAAACAATAAGAAGATAGTGAATGTGCATAAAAATGATAAGCTATTACAATTTCCCCCACAAAAATGACATAATGTATTTTTAGGCTTTTTTGGTGGGAAAATGGGAACACAATGGGTCACAAATAAAATGTTGCTCTCAGCATTACTGCTTTTATGAACTGCAAACCAGAACCACCAGGCGTTCCGGCAGTGTGTAGATAAGAACCATAAGCGTCAAGGCACTAAACTGACAGATTCCTGTAAAGCACGCAGCCCCGAGGTACGTGACCTGCATGGGATCCTGCACTGGAAAATATACAATTCCTGCAATATGTCAGTTCCCCTGTTTTCTGCTCATCTTAATTTTTCTGTGTGTCTTACTTCGAGATGCCTTATTTGCTGTGCTCTGCATTAGTTCAGGCAATCATTTCCCAGTCTGCATGTGTGCCTCGTTCCTTTATTTCCATTATTTTGCTCTGTGAACATAGTTACTGCTGTTTGCAGGATGACTTCTGGTAGCATTGTTCATCCCTGTTCTTTATGAGCTTAAAAGTGCCTGAATTCAGGCATTTCTCTACCTGTTTTTCTAATTTAATGCCAAATAAAGCTATTCTCTAGAATTTACCAGGTACGTCAGTAGAGATTTCAGAGAACTGGTTTAGGGTGCATGTACAGCCAAAATATTTATTTACAGCTAAAGCAAAGGAGTTTTTATTTTCTGGGGTAAACGAATTGGGAGGTTTAGCAGGAAACAAAATGTGAGAATCAAACTGCTAGGCTATTTTTTTCAGAAAGAATGAAGCAGTAGTCTAAGTTGAGAGGTAGTTGAGGGACAGTGTACTATGTGTAGGGGGTCGGAAGGGATTTTTCCCCTAGGTGATTTTATGTTTAACTGCATTGCAGCTTTGCATTGCAACTAGACTCTGCTGAGACAGAGGTAAACTACCATGGGGAAGAGCCAGCATGCAAATATTAGCTGCAGATTCACCGACACATCATCTCTCGTTAACTCCATGTGCTCTGTGCCTTGCAGAAAAGTGGTCCTTTGAAATCTCTTGCGTCTCAGTCAAAGACAGGTTGACGGGTCAAGAGGCCCCTGGTACCAGAGGGGAAAGGCTGTGCTGGGCCAGCAGACTGGCAAACCACGCCTGGTAATTGTGTGCAACTTTGGGAAAATGTAATCTCTAGTCTTTGGGGCTTGTTCTAGGTCCATCCAAAGCTCAGAGTTTTTTCTGAGTGCTGGCTGAGATCATCTATGCATGGATTTTCACAGTACCCAGTTCAGGTCCCACTTCATGCACTCCCTGACGAACACGGTTTTGTAAACACTTTGTAGCATGCTGCCTTTGTGCTTAACTGTTGCATCTATGGCTGGTCTCTTCCTTCGAGCATGCAGCTGCACAGGAACCTGTATTTATCCTCGTATTCATTGTGCTTTCAACTGCGTTCAGCTCTTACAAGTGTCTTCTATTTATTATTTTTCTGTTGAAGCCTTTGTTCACCTAAACCTTTGATCTCATGTATCCAAATATAAACGTTCTCTCAAACACTGTACTCAGCTGGCCAGAGGAAGGAACAGTCTTTGCAAATATGCATTGTGTCAGTATCTCAAAAATCAGGGAAAGTCACATTCATAAGGCTGAGCTTTATCCTCTGTTTATAAGACAGTAAGAAGTAGGGAAGCTTCTTATCGCTGCACAGAGCAGCTTTGCAGGGAGGGGAGAGGCCCCAGAGAGGGTCAGTCCTGTGCTGGTGCGGTATTGTGGTGATACGGTGGGGATGAACAGATATGTGGGAGGGCAAGAAAGTCATGCAACTCTCTTCTGTTCCAGTCTCTTTCCCAGCAGAAGGCTGAGGTCCCTTATAATCCCCATACTGTGGCCTTGGGGTGAGAGTGGAGGGTGAGCTGAGGCCAGTCAGGTGTGGCTGGGAGTGCTGTGTCTTCCAGGTAGTCTTCATGGTTTCTACAAGGGAGGCTTTTAGAGCCAGCAAGGTCTTTGGTGTCCCCCATAGGACAGCTCCCACGTGGAGCAGGAAGGTAGAGATGTGGCTAGTGACACTTACTTTTATGCTGTAATCTCTCTTGAGTGTGAGACAGACTTACAACTTGTCTTTAAAATGCCTGGACACCCTGGGAGCTCTGTAAATGCTATGACTGAGCTGTCATTTCATAGGGGAGAGTCAGAGGATGGGCTAGTCCAGCCTCATGAATTCTGCTGTGGCACATTTATGCTTTCCAATAGAGTGTCTCCTACAAAGATGACCTCCCAATTTCTTTGGAATAAACAGAACATCAAATGTGACTAAAAGCCCACCCCCACAAAATGTTACCTGGTTACTTCTGATACAATAATAAATTAAATGTTTGACAAAATGAATATTTGAAGTTTCATGTATGTGGTTTTTCATGCCCAGAAGCATAAGCTGAGATCTGTTTTGTTAAGGATCTCTTTAAAACAGCTCAAATTCTAGACCCAGTCCCACCTCTGGCCTGAATCCCCACAGATGCTTATGCAAGCATGTCTGCTTCCATAAATTGTGGATCTGGCCCTGGCATTTTAAAAGATGAGTTTTAATTGTGGAGCAATTAGAGTATCTGTCCTCTCTGGGGAGATCCTAAGTCCCTGGGCTTTGTATGTTTTCAACACCTACAAATTCTTCATTATCCATGCCCCGGTAAAAGGGGAGGGGGCTCAGTGGCTGTGGTCAGAAGGCAGTGTTTGCAATAAGGAGATTCTAGTGATTCTATTTTAATTTTAAAAAATGCTAAAATATGATTATAACTTGGTTGGCAATGACAGTGCCAAAGGGCATTAGAGAAAAAGACTCTGGTGACTTTCAAGACTTACAGCTGTGGAGGACATTCACAAGCCTGGATGCTTTTCTCCCAGGACGATATAGCCCCCACATAGGGGACCTGCTGTCTCACACAGTCTCTTCCTCACCTATGACCCAGCATGCATGACATACTGGGCAGTACTAGTGCACTAGCCATGAGGAAACCAGTTATTAAAGAGAAGGCGAACTGTGTTTTGTTTACCAGCATACAAATTTTCTAAGTATGACTGTTATAGAAACAGCTACCTCAGGAGTTTGTCATGCAAAGCGGGTAAGAAGTTCAATCTTTATTTTGTGTCCTGAATGAACTGCCTTTCTACCATTACATATGGGATCCATAGGGGAGTATGTTAGGAATCTGCATTGCCTGCCCAGGGTGCCTCAACTCCTCTAGACAATAATTTAATCCCTGTTCTGCCCTTATTCACATGTTGCCATTCAGGCTTGCCCCGAGTACCTCGTCAATGGAGAGTAAGTGCAGCGCAGGATTTGGTCCTTTCACTTCAATTTTTATGGTTTGTTCTTATATAAACATATTTCAAGGAGTTTTACAAAAGCTGCATAATTCGAGACAGCTTTTGGCATGATGATAAGAACTGAAAAGAGAGCAGAAAAGACCCTTTCACTCTGATTTCAAAACGAAGGAGTAAAAAGTGTCCCAGACATCTGAGATGGGAAGGTCCAGAAAAGACTTCTTAGCAGCCCCCTATCTACATAAACAGTGAGACAAATGAGCCAGTATGAAATGCTGTGAAAAGCCACAGTAGCTCCAGCCTGTACTTTTCAGGGTCTCAGAGGTTGAAAAAACCCCACCGTTTTTTAAACCTAGAGCTTGTTGGGAATTTTCTGCTTGGGCTGACCTTCCAGACAAGAAAAGGTACTCTCTGCAAAACCAACACTGGAGAACACTGGAAAAAAGACATTTTCTGTTTGGGAAATTCTAGTTAAATATTTCAATTGAGGATATTTATTTAGCCAGTTAAGAGTTATTTAAACTCACTTGGAAAATTTAATTACAAGTCACTGTAAGAAAATAGTCAGGAGTCCACTTAAGTTGTTGCTTAAATGTAACGATGCCATGTTGTCTGAGATGTGCTGCTGTATCTCAGCTGGTTTCCAGCTGCTGCCCCAGACAGGCACCGGTCTGCCATGGCCCCGTGTCTCATCTGTCAGCCCTATGTGGACGTCTTTGGATACTTTACAGCACCCCATCCTCCTTGGAGGCTGCAGTTGACCCAGGCCGTTTCTTCCTTGCCACCTTTTTGAGGCCCAGAACTGAAACTCATTCAATGTTCTGTGGAAGTCAAAGGTGAAGTCAGAGAAATCTGGCATCCGTCTGGCTGTTCTGTCTGGTTTCCCATTTACCTGCTGAGCTAACTGCCCGGTCTGGTTTGGGAGCCCTGTGTAACTAGCTCTAGCTCTGCCATGAGAATGACCTATGGAATTAGCTTTACATATATTTCACAAGCTCTGGATGGAAAATTCAGAGCAAAAGCAGACAGATACCTGGACAGAGTCCCAGATCTTTGGTGGGGCGGGGGGGAAGATTTCTGCAAGTTTTTTCTACTTGGGAAGAGATAGACTGGGTATTGTATCCAGTGCAGATGTCTTTTTTACAAATGTTCTTGCATTAAGTAAGTATAACCATCCATAATATAAACTCTAAATAACCCACCACATGGTATGAATCTATAGGTAAGTAAAATTAGAAATGGTTCAAATGAAGTCTGCCAGAACCTAAAGTTTCCTTCTTTTTTTTTTTTCCTGTAATGGAAAGTAGAAAATTACACTCCTGGACTTTTTACTTCTTCCAACTAACTTTCAGTTTGACCATGGGGCATTCAGGTGAGTGAAGATACAGAGGATTCATTGTAAAAGGTCCAAGAGCCCATTACAACTTCAAACATGTGAATGAAGATCTACACAGGAAAATTAACCACTTCCTCCAACTATTTAAGAAAATGATAACATCTTGCCTATATGAAGAGGACCAAAACATGCATATGTGTTTTACAACCCTGTTACCACATCTAATAGAACCTGATTCTTTTTAGGCACATTGCCTTAATAGAATCATAGAATCATAGAATAATAATGAGACATTGTGTTTTGTCTAAATTTCCACACTAAGGAACTCAGTGCTCTTTGGTCAGGGACATACCTTAACTGTGGCAGTTTAGTTGAATTATGTTTTTTAAATGCTTACCTGCACAGAACATATTACATTAAATTAACAAAGCAGCAAAAAGAAAATTAAATTTGGGTTAATTTTCATATTATAGTAATGGCATGTTAATTTATAATGACATTATAAAGCAAGTCACCTACAGCAAGCACCAGGAATTTGTAAGTAATTGAGATTTTTTTTTTTTATTTGAAGGACTATATTGTGAGGTACTTTCAGGGTCAGATATAGCTCTGATCTGGGTGGGGGCCAGCAATATAGCTACACAAATACTCCCATGTCATGCTGCTCCTCTGGCCAGTGTTAATGACAGCACGACAGCCATATCATCTTTACCCTTCCTTGTAAGCACATGCCTGACTTCTGCCATCAAACAGTTCAACAGTTTTGGGGTTTTTTTTTTTGTATTCACATTCTTCAATTGGTCTGTAGAAATTGCACATTTGATTGTCGCACATTTGATTGTCACACACTTGATTGATTGAAGAATGCTATCTGAAAACAGGTAACGCTAGATTTGGGGAAGGGTTTGCATGCATGTCTATGGATCTAGGCCCAATCCTGCAAATTGCAGGCTCTTACTTAAGACCCAAAGCCACACTGAACTTAACAGCAGTCCATGACAATGTTTGTAAGATAAGACCATGTACCGCACAGGCCCTTCTTTCTAGAGAAATTAGCGTTGTATTTATGGCCTTCGCAAAAGAGCTGCAGTCTTCATTTCTACCTTTGGAAGAAAAAACAAAAGCAAAACCTGAACTTCAATATTTCCAGCAAATCTCCAGGGAAACTCCCATCTAAATTATGCAAACCATCAAGTTTATGGCTATGGCTGTTAAACTCAGTTGCTGTCTAATTGTATTCATGCTTCAGTTTGAATTGTAGGAAAGGGACTGAGCCATATTATAATTGGATTAAAAATATGGTGTGCCCCATGTAGAGATCCTGGTCCTCTCCCAGGACTAGATGACAGAGGAATTTGGATGGAAGTGAACAGGCTGTCATCACTTCTTCCTATACTGAAAAACTAACTGCAAATATAAGACTTTTCTCCCAGGCTGACCCCATTTTTGCCTCACATCCTCATCCTGGATTCTTCCAGCCATTTGTAAAAGATACAGCCTTCCTTATTCTCTGATTAGGCAATGGTGAGACCCTGTAGTTCAGGGACTATCTTTTCTGGAGCTTCCCCAGCGTGGGCTGGTCAACCTCCGTAGGCCTATACAGGAGTCACCAGCATTGCCCAGCTGTAGGGTCTGTGATACACTCCCAGCAGTGACGCCAACCAGCAGTGACTCCAAGAAAACCCAGGGTTCACCTGAAAAGTACCCTAGGCTAAAGGGAAGTCAGGGCATCATCTGAAAGTTGGAACAGACATCATCTTTTCCAATTTCTGTCAGTCTGGACCCTGGCACAAGGTCTAACTCAATTAATAGTGCCCATTTAGCAGGCACTGCCTGGCTTTAGTCTACACTGCATGGGATGAGCCTCCTCCCAAGCAAACTGCATCCGTACCACCTTGGCTCAAGATCTCCTGCAGGCCTCATGTGGTACGCCTTGCCCTCAGGTGACACCATTATTCTGTGTAACCTTTTCAGCTCAAAGTTTCTAAAATACTGCAGGCCAAGGCTGCAGCCCACCAGAATTACGTTTTTTTTTTACAGCAAGGCTGTGAGGTCCATGTTTCATGCCCTGGATTGTGACATAAAAGCATATGGGGGAGCTTGAGGATGAAAAGCTTGCTGGAATAGCATTAGGGAATGGTATAAGATGGAGAGAAGCAAAGCTGGCACAGGCTTGACTAAAACTATGCTTGGGCATTGTCTTGGACAGAGCTATTTGGAGAGGTCCAAAATAGAGCCAGGGAGAAAATAAACCAGTAAGTAGTGTGGGTAATAGAGAGTCCAGTGCTGGAGCTCACTCCTGGTCCTCCTTTCCTTAGCACCACAGAAATACCCAGAGATGGCATTGCACAGCTTGTGTCTGCTGCCTGCAGTTAACATCTGCAGGCAAGGACAATCTGCCTATAAGTCACACTGGGCCAAATGTTCCACATCACTGCTAAATTTAAGCTATGCTGCTTATGAAGAGAGCTCATGCTGCCCACCGAGTGCCCTGTGCTGCCCTCCCAGCTCAGAGCAGTTCTCCAGCAGCAGGAGAAGGGGTTGGAGGGGGACACAGTAATTTAGCATTTCCCTTTGCCTGAAACTGCGATTGCAAGTAGGGGCAGTTAGTTACCCACCAGGATCCCACTGATCCGGGCTTGTGCCCATCTTCTTGCTGCTAAGGCTCACGCTTCCCCAGGATGCGCCTGCTACAAGTCCGGACCCCCCCTTTCTGGCACAAGGGCTCGACAGCAAGTGTGACTCAACCCACATGTATTTGGCTGAGCACCTGATTAGCTGTTGGTGGTTTTGGTTTTCACCTCTGATGGAGGCAGCGCTAGGGTCAGAGGGATGGGCATGACAGGATTCAGGAGCTTACTGTGTATGTATACGGAGCTATAATCTTCCTTGAACCCATTTCTGTGGGTTCAGGCAAACACAGCATTGTGCACTCACTGCCAACAGCATCACTTTTCTACTGTCTTCCATTTCTTTCACACATGGCTTTCTGAAAGAACTGAATAAAATGAATTATATTACGGTTTTATTAAATAACTTTGTTTTATGTTAGTATATGCCTCAGGATGGCCAGCATACGTCCCATTTCTGGGTATTTTTAAGCTGGTGTGGACGAGGCCCTATAAAATAACATGGGAAACCATCAGAACTGGCAGAAGAGATGTCTTCCTGTGAAAAATGATGACACTGAGTGCTATCAAAACCAGCCTAAAACCACCTTCAAAAGGGCCAGGATTTTACCTCAATGGTTTGAAGAAACCTCTCCTATTTAAATGTTCTCTGATTCTGTAAATGAGCAATGTTATTCATCTTAGGTCTGTCACATAAAGAAAAAAAAATGTACATATGAGTTTAATCCCTTCGTTGGTTTATAACCTTAGAACTCAGGCAGGAGAGTCACAAATCCATGTAGACATCCCGAAGTGCTGACTTTTGCATTTGGATTTCTGATTTTGTTGAAGAATATATAAAAAATTTGCGTAGCCAGACAGCTCCCTATTGGCTACACATCTGTACGGGCTCAAGAGCATCGTATATTTCTGCAAAGATCTGGAATAAATTGTGCTCAATGAATTGGCCCCTCGTATGCTTGTTTCAAACAGCAGACTCGGATGAACGCATGTATCATGGGAGCATCAATGGCAAAACAATACCTCTTTGGTCAAATCTAGCGGAAGCTGCCATCATAAATGTGGAAGATGTGTAGATGCAGAAATAAATAATTTGGGGGAGATGGAAATGTACTTACAGATCAATATTAGTGACTGCAAGCCACATTCAGTTTCTCAGGCACTAGTTTTGCATTTTGAAACCTCCACAATGACTCTGAGGAAAAGTAGTTTCTGTGGTTGGAATTCACCTACCTGACCTCAGCCATCTAGAAAAGAGGTACCTGGTCTGAGCCATTCATCTAGAAACATCATTTCTAGGGAACTTCGTGGCAGTTTGACCACGGAATATGTCGCCCTGTGAGGCTGCTTCTTTTCCCATTGACAAAAGGGAAAACATACTCCATTTAGAGTGGTACACTCAAGTTTTATCCCGCTAAAATTAGGAATCTACTGCTAAATGTGTACTCAGTAGACCCCTTACCCAGCCCACATGCATAAACAGCAAGCAGCTTATGCAAATCTGGCAGCAGATTTATTAGTATTTTTGTTTATGTAGCTTCATCCACACCTCACTGGAGGCCTGACTCAACCTCTTTTGTTAGACGAACCATGCGTCTTATCCATCTTACTCACCTGACGCGACCTTGTTTAACAGTAGCATATTTGAATGCCATTTTTCTCCTGTGAATGTAAACAGCTCTCTGTTTGCAGTCACTAACTCTTAACCAACAGTCGGTCTCTCGTTCGGCTGCGCAGCTGAGCGTTCACCCATATAAACCGCTCACATGTTGCTATGCAGATTTCAAACGTGAAAGTTTGGTTTCCTTTCATGACTGGGATTCTGCGAGAGTGGGTAAAAACTGCACACAGATTTATGAATCCTGCTGTTCACCCAGCCTAATTTTTGGCTCTGCTTCAACCTCTTTCTCTTCCTGTTTTCCCAAGAACGTTCCCCCTTTGGAAGCCAACTTCATTAATGCAAAGTTCAAAATTATCCAGAGACTCCCTCCCACATTCCTAGCCAGCTCACATCCTCGCTAGGAGCCTTGCAGGTCTGTCCCTACCAAGCCAGGCTCCTTTCCAGGCCCCTCTGGTCAGAGTCGATTCTTCCTCCTGCCACCTGATATCCTGCGTGCAGCACAAGCTCAAGTCCCTCAGCTCTTTTAAGCTCGGTTTCCTCTCTCTGAACTCCTTGCTGAATTTAGGTGACCCATAATGTTTCCCAGAAGGTCCAATTATGAGTCACTTGCTCTTAACACGTGAACCATCCTTCAGCACATCTGCAAAGTGAACTGTAGCTAGCACAGGTGAGACTGAGCCTGTAGCAACTCTTTTCCATGCCAAATAACGTGTATTTAGACTTTCAGAAAAATATAAACCATTCTCATATCCCCACTTCTAAAGACACAGGACTATATTTATTTGTGGGTTTTAATAAATAAATAACTAGTCGCGTTTATTCCTGGCTAATATTAACCTTGCTACTGTTAGGTTAGTGGTGGTAGAGTCTGATGAACATTGCAAATTGGCAAAAGTGTTGCTAAGAAAAGTGATCCCCCATCTCCCATCACTTGTTCCTGCCTCACAGCATCCCTCCCTGTGCGAGCACAGCAGCTTGCGTATCTGCAAAACGAGCTTCCCTAGGGAGGGAATCCATCTGAAGATTGTTTTTTTGCTGGGTAAGTTTAAACCTAGATCAGCTTCTCACTCCAGTTCTCTGCACAACTACAAAGGAGGAGGTGATGCAGAAGCGGGAATGCGAGGCGAGATTGGGAGAAGGTGGGACTGTGTCTTTCAGCACCAATGCCACTTTATACTGACTTTCAGTGTCCATTGAACTGCAGCTTCAATTAGTTTACCTGACGTTGCCCCTAAGGAAATGCAAACTGAATCTTTTTCAGAGACCCAGAGAATTTTAAAAAATAATGCCTTTCAATGGTGGAAACTGTTCTGGAAACAAAACTGTCACTTCAGGTAATTACATTTTCTTCAGTTCCTGTCAGATTTTACTCCCCAGATTTTATGTGGAACTCTTAGTGGTTTCAGAATTTTTTAAAAAGAAGCTTTTGTGACTTATAAACTGTCAGAACAGTTAGTAGTTTAAAAAAGTGTATACAGCATCTGAAACAGTTAATGCAGAATGATAAAGCTGTACTTCACTCATCCAGGAAAAATACCAGCCCTTTCTTTACTCCAACATCAACATGTTTACCACTGGGCTGGAGGGAAGACAACACCCTGGGTATACTCTTAAGAATAAAGCTATTTTGACCTGCAGGAATTTTCATTGCTTTTACTCTCACAAATACAGTACAGATGTGGATATTGGGAGAAAGCATTTGAAAAGCCATAAAACTGCTACTCATTTTATCATCTACTTACAGTCTCTATATGATTATCCTGTCTTTAGCCACAGCAGCGCATTAGTCAGCTGTGCTCAGCACTGACACATCGCAGATGAACAATGCTCCTGTGGTGCTCTAAAGCTGATAAAACTCAGCAGCTGTTATTTTCACTGGCTTAGGCAGCGCATAGTGGGTGTTCTGGTCACTTTATAAATATCACCTTTACACTTCCAAATGCTTATAAGCACATTTATTTCTAACAAGAGTATCTCCACTTAGGTGCAATGTGTATTTAGTTGGTGTTACATAAAAAGGTCGGTTCTGAGGGCTCCCCAGAATGACACGTACGAGAGTGAAAATATTTTTGTATTTGTATCCTAGGAACATACACCTAAGTCTGGTCAAGTGTTCACCGCAGGAAGAGCCACACTGGTGGAAGAGGCTGCAGCGCCCAGCTGCTGCGCTTGGCCCTCGGCTGCAGAGTCTCGACCCCAGAGCTGAGCCAGCAGAACCGGCCACGTGGGTTGTCTCCACCGCGCCAGTGCTAAGCCACACACACCAATTCATGTGTTCGTCATTTTGGAAGTGAACTGGGCTGACTCTATGCTTTCAGGACAAGGGATGATCCCAGCTGGCCCTCTGTGGGGATACTAACCTGTAGCAGGAGAGTGGGAAGAGGCTGGAAAGGAGCAGTAGGGGAAATATGACACAGGTCTGCAAAATGCTGGCTGCCATGGAGAAGGATTGACTGCTCACTTGTCCCTTTCAGTACAAGACTGATGGGCTATAAGGGAGCCAGGTTGAAAACAAAGGTAAGGAAATGATTCTTCAAGCAGCAAGTAGGCATGGACTTTTTTGCCAAAAGACACTGTTGCTGCATGGGTCTAAAGAAAGAGTGGACGAGCACTTGGAGAGGGATACACTATGGGTTACTAAACAAAAAAACCATCACAGGTACAAAAAATGCCTCTATTTGAGAATAGTCAGAGGCTGTGGAAACACTTTACAGCTTGCTTGCTTGTTCTCATTTATCAACAGGCATCGCATTGCAGCTACTGTTTTCCTTTTCCCGGGGGGAGACCATGAATGTGGTCCCCAATTGCCGCAATTCAGGCAGACGAGTTCCCTGTTTTGGGGACAGTTGCGTAAGGTGAGTACACACAAAATGCTGAGGATGAACCTCATTCAGGGAAAACACTGGGGGTATCTCCCCATCATTTACCAGCAGTCCTGGTT
>NW_009188019.1:0-4001 GCF_000690835.1 Fulmarus glacialis
CCCAGCCGAAACCAGGACAAGCACACTGGAAATCTAAGTTGAAATTGCACTTGCTATGACATCTATATCTTCCTCCCTTCATGGTGAGGGAGATTATCATTTGCCAATAATGTCATTTGTGACTGGACTATACGTTTACACGCACACAGCCAGATCAGTACACAGAATTAATCATTCCCACTTTATTACTGCATTATAGTTACTGGTTAAAAGCATTTTATGTGAAGCCAAACCTTTGTGTTTCTTAAATTAACGGGCTTGTCAGAACTTTTTATGTTGGAAAGGTTTTCAGTGCAGGATGCAATAGAGTTGACATAGCTAATAAGAGCTGATAGTATAATAAAGTTCAACTTACTCTTTTTCTTTCATTATTTTTGCCCACGTACAGTTCATTCCCATTTAAAAAACAATTCAGCCATTCTTTGGTACAGGCAGAGCATTAAGAATATATTAAGTACTGCCCAAACAGGTGCAGAAATGGAGGATATAGAAGTTAAAATCACGAAAGCTGTGAAGCAATGAGCTTTTAGATAACAACTAACCAGGCACCATGTGTCATGAAACGGCTTGCCTAAAACACAGTTTTCCCTTGGCAGCTAAATGTAAGGAAAGGCTTCTTAGGATGATAAATTGTTTAACAACTTTTGAGAGCAAGAGCTGTCTCTTCATATGGCACGATCACGATCTTTATTTAGGATCTAACATTATTGTAATATAAACTAAAGAAGAAAAAACTACACCAAACCAAAACAACAACAAAAAAAACCACAACAAAACCTTCAAACACCTTTCTTAAACTATGCAGAGCTGAATTACTTCCTGAGGGATGCAGAGAATTAATACCTTCTTCTAATGAATTCCCAGTGTATCAATTATATTTTTTATCCAAGAAAAGTCTGTTTTGATTTTAAAATCATCACATAATTTTGCAGAAGACAAAGACATTGAAATTGGTAGGAGACTCACAGGCAGTACAGCAGTAAACAATATTTATTTAGGTATGCTTGCAGAAGAACTTCCAAATAATTTATTCTGCTGTGGATATAATATGAAAATGAGTTTAAAATAAAGGCTTATTTCTCTTTCCAAAACTTAGAACATTCATTTTTTTCAAGCATATGTGAAGTTTTCCATGGAATTAGACTTTTGATTACAGAGCTTGCAAATTGCCGAGTTCA
Source organism: Fulmarus glacialis (assembly GCF_000690835.1). Classification (NCBI taxonomy): domain Eukaryota; kingdom Metazoa; phylum Chordata; class Aves; order Procellariiformes; family Procellariidae; genus Fulmarus; species Fulmarus glacialis. Next base: position 1,179 of record NW_009188019.1, read on the forward strand.
TTACTATGTAAGGAAGTCAATTCATAACGCTGGTGGGAGAAGATACCAATACCCTTGTATATTTGGAAGCATTACTTGAATTAGACCAGTTTTAATCTAATTAAATCTGCAAAAATAATTCTGTACTTAATAGCATGTACAGATCAGTCAGTTTAACAAAGTACAGTGGAGAATTTGTTTATGACTAAATCACACAGTCATACACTTTTGCTCTTTTTCTTAGTGCCCTGGCGTTAATTTTATGGGCTTATGAGACTACAGTTCAAATGGCTAAAGAAAGAATATAAATACCATCACAAAAATGAAAGTATACTATACTGTTCATTAAAAAGGATGAAAGGTTTGCATATCCTACCATTTTTCATACACAGATCTCAGTCAAAAACAAAAACCTAAAAATCTGTCCACGTCTCAGCCAACGTTTAATCAAAAAGACTGGGAAGACACAGGTTTACTATGAGATAGTTGGCATAACTCAACAGTCAATGTGAGATCTATCTAATTTCTCTAGCTATCTAAAAGCTTGCTGTCTAGTCTGAGCTGATCCTGTACACTATATCTTTTGCAATGGATTGCTCCAGTGACAGTTGTCCCACATATTTTGCAAACTGACTTCAGAATGGGATGAATCAATCTCCTGAATGTCCTGTGTATCTCCACCGAGTACAGAGACAGTCTGTATGATAAGCTTAGACTAGAGAACTGGCTTTCAAACAGTTAAAAAATACAAGGTAAATCCTTTCCTAGTGTCTAGGTATCATGGCAATAGACAATATATCTATTGTCATGGCAATACATGAAGCCTGAGATCTGGGTATTCATATCATCTCTTTGCATTTGATGGGCAGCAGTGCAACAGCTAAACTTAACTATAGTTAGGAAAGCTTGAATATATGGAAAATCAACACAGTAAAAAAGTCTGGGAAGTAATTGGCATTGAGGTCCAAACTGTTCCAAGGAGTTTCATAGCATGAGAACATAGACCTGAAAGGGACTATTAGCTTTAAGTACAGTCTTCTGCTGTTGCAGAAAACATCCTCTAAATATGTCATTTAGAACTTCAATCCTGGTTTGCTCCTGTCTGCATATGCATTCTAGGGAACCTTCTTTAGCATCTTTTCTTCATAAGAATTAAAATTTCAAAAAAAAGAACTTGCAGCCAGAGCCATAGTGTACTTTTCTATCTTTAATGTCCCAAACCCAAGTCCTGAGAAGTTACTATCAGGATTTACTTATTGGATCTAGTAGATGGAACTGCCAAGGGTCTATAAGGAGCCTATTCAATGGAACTGCCGAAGGCCTATGAGCATGGTAATTTCTAGGCAGTGTCTTAGAACTCCCCTTAGTTGTTCCTCTAAGTATGTTAAACATGGCTAAATAAAGTCACTGGTTTAGTTAGTTGTGGAATCTCCATCCCTGGAGGTATTCAAAACTCAGGTAGACACAATCCTGAGCAACCTGCTCTAGCTGACCTGAAGTTGGACCTAAAGATCTCAGAGCTCTTTTCCTACTCAGTCATTCTGTGATTCTGGGATTCTATATTTATCTGCCTAACTGTTTCCCAGTTAAAGAAATCAATGCGATTGAAAAATTTATGAACTGAAATCTTGGACCATACTGGACTGATCAAAAGTGTTCATTCCTCATGTTTATCCCCCAAAATCTGTCAATAATCTTTGCCCTAATGATTATGCTTCATTGGACTTTTACCTCCGACTTTGCAATGAATAGAAATAGCTAATCAGAACAGGTTTGCAAAAGAAGGCTTATTTATTGGGATCAGTCAGTCGCATCAATTATTTCTATTCAAATCTTTCAGGAACTGCAATGATATAATTCACTGAAGCACCTGGACTACTTTTTTGCGTCTTGGGGAGGGGGGGAGGTTGTTTGTTCTATATATATATCTATATAGACACACACATAAATTTATTCCTTATAGCATAAGAAAGCTGTTGGCTGTTGCAGCATACCATGTTCCATCATTGTCATTCTAGGCAACTTTCATATGCTATAAGAAAAAAAATTAAAAAATAAAAAATGTCATTGACCCTAAAGAATGAGCTGTAATTTTGTGCTCTGGTATGCTAATGTGGTCACTTTATGTTTGGGTCACTTCCTCAGCCATACATTATCCTTTAGTTCATTGGCTACCATACAAATACATAAGCTGCTGTTGAACTCCTAATATTAAATGTGTGAGTTTTGCTAAAGTAAAACTACTGACTTTATAATATGTGCCTTTGATTAGCTCTTTTTCCTCAGCACTTCACTTACAAATGAGAGGATATTCAGCATATTTCTGTGTGTAATTATACAGACAGATAATTCAAGGCTCACGCTGTACTTCAGTTCTGTAGCTCTACATAATTGTTTTCAATCTAAGAATGTTGAAGGCCAATTAAATGGACAATTACTGAGGTTTTATTAGTTCAGTTACAGCTATGTAAGCTTTGAAATTTCCAAACTCTTGAAGAACTCAATATGCCTAAAAGTATGTTTAGAAATTTCCATGTATCTTGATTTATGACTTTGTCTCTGGTAAAATAAACAATTTTATTTTAATTATGTAGTTAAGGGGACAACGTCAATGTCAAGAACTGCTGAAAGGACCAGAGAAAGAAGACTATCTAGTACCTAATAATCTTTCAGCACACTAAGGCACAACTTCAAAAGTATCTATACATTGTAGGAAAAAAAGGGACCAATGTGCTTGAGTCAAGTGGTATTCAAGAACACAAAGTGAAACTTTACAGATATGCCAGTTTTCAAAAACAGACTCCTCCGGGCAAGTTGTAGTGGTTTAACCCCACGCAGCCGCTC
>NW_009188020.1:0-25796 GCF_000690835.1 Fulmarus glacialis
TTAATGATTCTATGATTCTATGATCTCTCGCCTCTTGCACAGGGGTCTAGCAGCTGGAGCACTCATCCGGGGTGAGAGAAACTCCAAAAGAATGATCAAAAAGGCAAGCTCAGCTGAGGGCATGCCCCTTTCCAGCCATCACTGGGGCAGACAGAGAAGGCAGGGTGAGGAGGTGCCTTGCAACTGGCATCGTCCTGGTTCCTTGTCTAGCTCTATGTCTCCTGCATCCCTGGCTGTAAAATGGCCAACCATTGCTCAGATTATCCCAGGGCAGAACCGGTAGTTGCTTATTTTCAGGAGGGGCACAGGCGGGCACAGGTGGATACAGCCGTGACCTGATAGGGAAGCTCAATATTCCTGTTTTCCTGTACTCTCAATGGAAGCATTAAATATTTACCAGAAATGGATTTCAAGTGCTTTATTCCCTTACATGAGAAAAGCATAAGAGGTGCTTTCCAAGTGTTTTGACAGCTATGTTAGGTAGAAAGAGCATCCTCTCTCACTGAGCACTAGGAGCCTCAGCTACTTCTGAGGCATACCTAAGTCAGGCACCAAAACTAAGCAGGCTGTGGAAAATCATGTTCTTTTTCTCTATTGCATCAACAAGGAGCACAGGCATTATGTTGCCTGTCTGTGTGAGTGCAGCAACTGTTGTTGCTGACTGAAGTCAGGGACTTCCCTAGTAATATGCAGAGACCGTATTGTTCCATAAGGACCCAGGTTTTTTGTGTTCAGGGGAAAACAGCCTACATATGGAGAAAGTGATAGAGAGAGGTGGTGAGTCGACTCTAATTTAAACTAGACAGTTATTTTTAGATTTACAGTTGTATACAGACTGCCTTCCTGTTGCAGGAGGACACTGTGCTCTGAGCAAAGAGAAGGTAGAGTTGATGGCTTGGAAAGGGCAAAAACGGGGGAGGGGAATGGTATGAGCAAGTAGGATATAGAAGATGGCAGAGGCTGGCTGTGCTTCAAGGACAGCTAAAGAACAGAACCTTAATGGCAGAAAGTGGTAGGTGTGAAAAGGAGAAGACATGAAGAGATTTCCTCAAAAGAGAACTCTAGAGGCAAAGGAGGCAAAATGGATGCTTATGTCATATGAAATTTAAAACAACAATAATCAAAATTTTAGAAAAATCACCTACTCTAAAAATTGTCTTACAAACTCCAGCAAATGCAGTGGGGTTTGCTAATCTCCAGGGGACTACCATCCTGAGAAAATGCTGTTGAACCCTGAGTAAGTCCAGATTTCATGTCATATGCAAAAGTAAAGGATATTTTCCCAAGCAGGAAAGCTAAATCAATAAATAGTAAATTTATTTTTGAGCTATTTTCGAAGTCCAATAAATAGCTCTAGAGTTGCCATGCCCAAATAGTACCTGGACACAGGTATCTTATAGACCTGTGAATATTTCTTCTCCATGTTATTTCTCTCTTTCTTCCACTGCAAAAAGCATGAGCTTAAAGCAATATATATATTACAGAACTTGCCATTTTATAGAACTCACCCTAAATGGGAGGCTCCCAGAAGCAAGAATAGACATAAGCGTCTTTTTGGCCAGCTAAATAATATCTTCTGCATTCATTAGCACTGGAATTAGGACATGGTAAAACTGAGACTGTATGTATGACTGAAGTTTTACTGTATGTGGACAGCGTAAGGCACAGCTGTGCAAGACTTGATGCAAGCCTGCTGATTTGACTTTTCATTGACTTCAGTGGCCCCTTGCGAATGTCCTCCAATCAATAATTGAATAGATTAAAACAAGAGGTCTTTAGAAGCAAATACTAGAGAAGCCTGTTCCAGTGTATTGATATTATAGCAATTTAATCCTGGCATGAGAACAAATATATCTACCAAATGTCTGAGTTAAATCGGTTTGCTAGAATTGTTGCTAATTTAACAGGGCTGGGTCATGCTAAAACCACCTTATCAGTCCAAGGATAAGGTGTGGACTAAACCAGTTGTCTCCATAGTTTCTGGAGAGAGAGAGAGATGGACACTTCCAGAATTGTATTAATCTCAGGTAAGATAGATACTGAAAATGCTTGAGATGAGTGAGAAGCCCTGGCCTTTGAAGGTGCCTGTCCCCTCCACTGATTAGATGGTTATCTTAGTCTAGATATCTAATCAGTAGGCAGTTAAAATTAAATAATGACCTTCACCACTGGTGTCATTGCTGTTACGCAAAGTTCAAGAGGAGGAGGAGAGATGCACATCACCCATGACTGGGAGACCCTAGCTCCTGCTTATATGGGCAGCAGAGAGAAGCAATGATGAACTTACATGAATCGACAACTTCGAATGTCCAACAGGCATCAAAACTACTTGTCCTCATTGGCCACCTGAGGAACCGACCTTGGTAGCCCTGGATGCTTTTCTATCTGAATCTCCTATGGGCCTCTTGAGCTTAGATATCGTTGTCAGTTGCCAGGTTGATTAATTTGGCTATCTATAACAAGCAATAGGAATATGGCCCTTAGGTATTCATAAAACAGTAGTTTTCAGATAGCAAATGATTGTTTCTGTGAATGACATCTCTTTTGGTCATCACAGTGGTAGTCTGTGTTTGTACAGAGAAATCTGGATTGAGGAAGGACCTAGAAAGGAGTTGTTACTCTGTGCAAGGTTAGAGATCTCTGTTTTCCTGGTAAAAGAGGAATGGCCATAACTGAAGTTGGTAATCCATAAAATTTTCATCAATTTGAATTCTTTCTTAGAGACCTGTGTAGTTATCTTTGAGTGCTGATGAGGTTTTGTGTTAGAGAAGATATAATTCTCTGGAGAGTGGTGGTGGTAAGAAGTGAGGCTTTTTCGGGCTGCTCGTACCTACTTCCTTTTCACGTTAACCAAGAGTGCGCCGATACTGTTAGCACTGCAGAACTAAAGGAAGCATGTGAGCGGGAGCTCGTGTCCCCTGGGACATGTCCATCTTCAACAGAATGATTAATTAATTTCCAGCATCACCTGCTGTGCTTGGTAATGTTTGTCTTGCTGTGGCTGCACAAGTTAGAAAGAGGCCGGCTTGTCTGGCAAGATCCGAACGGAATTTTAATAGCGAGCAAAACCAGCATTAGCTGTTTCTGTATTGACAGGAAAATGTGGAAACCAATGCTACAGCCGCTCTCAGCAAAGACGCTAGCAAAGGCAGGAAAGTGGAGCAACTGTGAATGTACTCTAGGTCCATAAGAAACTTGTCTTACCCTCGTAGTGTGCCACAGAACTAATGATTTTTCCTTAGGTTTCAAGAGTGATTCAGGCTGGAAAAGCCAGAAAAAAAGATACTGTGTAATCTTTTATGAGGATTGCCTCCTTACCACTTTCTGGTACATAATGGTATTTGCCGCTGGTTTTCCCTTTGTAGTTTGATTTGTGGGAGTTTTAAAATGTCAAAACACAGTTTACCGACTTTTTATATACTCATAAATCCAAATAAATAATAAAATAAAAATTGGGCCATTTATTCAGTCACTTTTTGGCGTATAACCTCATTTTAAAAATATAGGCTTAGCTGCAGGGTAAGCAATCTTTCAGCATTATGTTTCCAATCTGTCAATCTGATCTGAACTTAAAGGACTCACATTCTGTTTTTTCCATAGAAACAAAACACTTACTCGACAGTAAGTATAGCTTAAGCTGCCTTACAGACAATACGCATCCCTACTTCTCCATTGTCATTACCTTTGAAAATTGGTCAGTTTTTAGCTGAATGGATCTTGATACCAGACACTTTGAAGGTCATTGAGTGGCTCCGTACAGAGGATTTGCCAACACAAACATTGACAGACTCTGGAGAAAATATGTGTCAGGGATGAATCTCATTCCACCTTTGTGATCATGAAAATCATCCCACATTTATGTTTATGTGTAAGCCAAAGATTATATATCCTTAATTATGACTTATGCCTTGTCTCTTCTTCTCAAGGTCCCTTTTCAATGCTAAAGTCGATCAATAAATTTAAACTTTCTCACTTTGTCTTCAAGGCTAAGACAGCTCTGCCCTGTTCTACTTTTTGTTCTACTCATAAAAAAATGTTCATCACATTATTCTCAAAGCCAGTTCTTTATTTCACCAGTGCTAGCTACATGGATGCTCTATTCATTCTCTTTTTGCTATCACAGTTTTCCATAACACCCCCCTAAGAGGAAAACCTCACTGGCTCCAGTTCCCTGAACACTGTGGAAGTAAAATTAATGATAATGATACAGGTTGCAAGGTCTTAAGTTGTCATTATTAGAAATGCATTATAGACAATCTCTAGTAGGTAGAGCTCTACGAGGCAGCAGACTCTACTAAGTTGCTTGCTGACCAAAACAAAATCTCATTTCTTAAATCATACCAGTTGAACTAAACCTAAAAAACTGCAAATATTCAAGCTGCCTACTTCCATTTGTTCCACTGTTTTAGTCTTTTTTTTTTGTTCAGGAAACAGAAAGAAAAAAAATTCAACTCCTTTTGAAGATTAAAACTGCATGCAGTAGATGTTTCAGCAGAAAGGCCCAGAGCAAGTATTTGCCCTGGTAGATATAAGGGAAGCCTGGAGATTGGAGAAATAAATATCCTAGCAATGTTCGTAAAAGTAAAGAAATGGTAGAATTTGTTTATTTTCTGAGTTTGGTATATGCAATCCATCTGTTATTTCTGGGTGGTCAAGAAGTTTATACTGGAAAGATTATCCTATAACCCCAAAACAAAGCCAAACCACAAATATTTAAACAGCTATGAAGATTTTATAGTAAGAGCCACTGGAAACACTCTGTTTGGAAAAGTCTCCCAATGAAGGAGACAGATGAAAAAGTTTTGAAAATTCCTTCAGAAAGAATTTAAACAAAGACAATGGGAAGTTGTCTACTATCTAATGTCCTCAAGGTAACATTTGTAAATGCTGAGTTAAAAATGTTGTACAATTTTATCTCCAATGTATTTTCCTAAAATAATAAGGAGTGCTGGACAGGCACATGTGAAATTAGCTGATGTTTCAGTATATTTTTCCAGCAAAGTGACCTTTTCTAATGATTGAGAGTTCTCCTTCCATACTTGTTACTGAAGTCTACCAGGGAACATAATCCTACTGTCCTTACTTGTGCCGAGTAGTACCTAGTAGTTCCCAGTACATCTAAGTTGGAAATAGCAGAAATTGGCTTAGAACCAGAAACGCATTTGAGTATCTAAGAGCATACTTGCACAGTTCACTATGGTGTGGTGAACGAATCCTTCGGGTGGCTTCATCTGAGCTAGCTCCATACCCCAGCACTGCCATACTGGCTAATCAGATGGCCAAGAGGCATGGTGCTAGCTGGGCCCAGCTGTGTGTCCTTCTTGGAACCTAAGTGATACTGGTGCTGGGCTGTCATATGGATGTAATAGTTTGCCCAGAGCGTGACTGAAGATCTCTGTATTCCATCCCACAGTAGAGATACGCCCTTGCCTTTCACAGTAGGAAAGCACTTGTGATGATCACAGTCAGGCTACAAAATTTCTTCCATGTCCTCAGCAAGCTTCCAGAAGCAGGAGCAAGCTTATTCAGACCTAGATACCTAAAAATGAGTATGAAAGTCCAAAAAAATGTGGATAGAAATCTCTAGACATATTTACTGGCTTGATTTTCAGAAAATTAGAATACATACAAACTTTGCTGATTTCAGGGGAAGCAACAGTTGAGAACACACTCTGGAAACAGGGCTTCACATAGCTGGGATTAAGTGTGACTGAAATTTTTGTGTCTAGCATTCTTTTCAAGAAAAGCTATGAGAAAGACAAGTAGAAACAACAAATCCACAATTTAGCATCTGCTGGATTTGTAAATAGGAAAGCTAACTCATTAGGAACTAGCAGAGACTTCCATAAATACCAATCCATGACACATGTTTACATTTGGGCAACTAAGCTTAAAGGATATAATTTTAAATAGCACTGGGGTTGTTGGTAAAAAGTATGAAACAAACTGTCACATGTGGAATTTATCTATCTCATCCACCAGGAGCCATAGAAAAGTCAGATGTCTGGTAAGAGCTAATCATTTAGACTCATGCTGTAGCCAGCAAAGACAGACCTTCCAGAGGACTCCATACCCCCGATATCTTAGGTACCTACCTAACATGGGATAAGCTTCTGCCTGAAAGTGTCTTTCTTTATTTCTTCTCTAAGACAGACTTAAATAATTTGGTTACATTTGAAGCCTGCTTTTTACCGGTTATAGATAGAAAAAATAAAACAGAAAAATAAAAAACTTGGAAAATGTGTGAACACATAGAAAATAAAAAGTACAGAAACACAAGACAGTTAGACAAAATGAATCCTATGTAAAGGGCCTTTGTAGAAATACAGTTCTTAATTCTACTTAAATTTAAGAATGAAACCAAGAAGCACTAACTGACTTACTAAGAAAGAAGAACTATTTTTAGAGAATCCATTCCGCAATAAAGAACCTTACATTTAAACAATCCACTGACCTCTCCTTTTACGACCTTATTCTTGCATAAAGAAATAGATAGCTAACAAATTTTAACTATGGCTTTGGATTATGGTTTTGAGTTTGTTTTTTTTTTTTTTTTGTAGACCTAAGTCACACAGCACAGCAAAGACTAACTCAAAGCAATTTGCAGCTGGATCTAAGCAGCATTGTTTCACAATGGTATTTTCATGACAACCAAAAACTCTCCCTGTGCTTTAGAAGAAAGCAACTGGAACTACCAAAAATAGCAGAGCATTTAAACTAACCATCAAGATACTGTCTTTTGCTGATCACTTGAAATGCTCTAACACAACCTCTGTCACTTGCCTTCAGCAGATGGTGTACAAGATAGTTCGCTTAGGGATGCAGTGACATTAAATATTTGCATGGCATCTTGGTCTTGTCAGGGTGCAAAAGTGTTCTGCCTCTTTACAAGAAATGTTTTTTGCAATGAATCAAAGACATGGAAGCCATATCGACTAAGAGAGAAAAATTTCATATAAATATATGAACGTTAGGTAGTCTTAGAGGGACAAGCTTGTGTTTAAGAACCTGATGTAAAGAAAAACATCTGGAGACTTCTGATTCCTGAACGGTACATAGATTTTAGCTAACTGTAAATAACCATGAACAAAGAATATCTCAGTAGCCAATATTTTTCTCTGCTGGTATCAAATGAAATTCATTTGGTATCAGCTGGAGTTTTTATAGTGCTAATGGAAGTTATTTTCAGTTATCATGTCAGCCCATAAGTAGACAAAGGCAGCAATTTTGCTCGTAATCTGGAGATCAGTTTGTATATAGGGGGTATACTTTAGACTGTTTCTGCAGTGCAAGCTTTTATCTTAATAAATGTGGTGAATCATAAATAAAAAGGAAATGATAAAAAAAGGAACATTGAGCTGTGGCTAAGGTTGGGTCTGGAAACATTTCGTAGTGTGAATGTCTGAACACTAAAACATGATGATGTCCGGTAAGCCCTGCGCTCAAAGGGGAAGTAATGTACCTGAGAACTAAATATGACTGGTATTTTCCTTGCAATAATTCATCTGACATTCCTTTAACATATGATGTGAGATATAAACTAGTCAAATTCTGCTGGCTGGGCTGCACAGGATACATGTAATTGCAATTCTTTTTAATAAACTCATGCATTTTAGCACATATCAGACTGCCAAAGGATAAAGTAGCCCAATAAATAAGGAATAGTTTAACTCTCTTTTTATAGCTCTCCAAATCCTATCAGCAATGCCAGTCTCTAATTGTGATATGTTGGTTAGTATTTCAACACACTTTGGTAAGAGGTAAAATCACTCTCCAAAATTGCTCGCTTAGAAGAGTTTTCATATCTCAAAGCTCTGTTACTCATTTTCTCTAATGACAAATTTAATATTAGCTACTTAAAATTTATCTAGCATAATGCATGCATAGTGCTTAGAAGTTGTGCACCATGGTGTGTTACAGCATGCATAGACAATTTTGCTGTGCAAGAGAGTAGGGCCAGGTTCTCAAAAGGCCATGCAGATGAGTTTTCTTATTTTGCTTAAAAATGTCAGTGACTGTTAATGATAATGGTTCTTAAAGATGAACTGAGGTTTTTATAGTACTCATCAGTCATTATGGCTATGTGAGATGCAGATTGCTGTACAGTACAGTGTTCCCTGGGATCCTGGTGCCCCAGTTGTCAGACGGGGAGATCTATCACAGTACGCAACAGCTCCATCCCTGCTTGACCACTAAAAGTGCCTTTGCACTGAAAATAGAGTGAAGTGTGGAGGTAGATGATATGGACCCAAGTTTAATCTTGTTGCATGGTTGGGACACAACTGGAGTTTCATCAGACTTGGAAGTGGTCCCATATCCCACTCTCTGGCTGGAGTCCTGTGATGCTTACTGCAGCAGCTACATACTTGCTTCTTATACATTTGTAAAGGAGCTGTATTTTAACTCACCATATAATTATATGCAATATTTCTACTTTAGGATGCCTGCTATTAATGCTGATAATGTAACACAGCCTGTCAAACTGTGTATTGACCTTCTGTATTTCAGGTAAGTCATGATCAGCTAATGAGAGAAACAAAAGCAACTGGCGGAATTTAGAACATATTGTTAAGGTTTTTTTAACAATGCTTAACTTCAACATTTACCACTTTTTTAATGAGTTATATGAAAGGCATACCCTCTAATTTTGTAAAGAATTAAAAAAAAAGGGCAAAGTAATACAACGATTCAAATGTTTTCTTTATTCAGTGAATAAAACTCACTACTGTTTTAAGCTGAAATGCAGCTAAACTAAAAATTGGAGAATACTAAGCGGTCACAGATTTTCAGTCCTATAGGGTTTGAACCCTCAAGAACGAATCTATTTTTATGTAGTCTTCACAAGAGTTATAGGGACGTAGATTGAAACCAGCACTAGATTCACCATTTTCCATTTAGGTAACAAAGTGTTGCGATACAACTGTTTGGTTATACTTCTTTAATGGTAATTTTCTTTACCTGTACAAATGGTTAAACATCAGCCCACATTCTTTTTGCTGTTCTGGTAATGAAATCTCCCTGAACTGACAGGCGAAGGCAAACTTACGACAGCTTTACGTAACCAAGATGACAAAACCATTTTTCCCAGTGCTACTGAGATCTGGATCTTCATTGTCTTTCCCTTTGTGCAATCGGTTCCACTTTAGCAAAGAGAGTTCCAAGGCTGTTAAAAAACCAGCGTCACCATGACATCCGTACTCACTTTGCATTCATGACTGTAAGGCAGTACAGAATTAGGATTCTTCTGGTAAGTACAGGTGCTCTCATTTTCATGCTAAAACCCAAGGTGGTAAAGATCAATGTCTGCACTGATATTAAAGCAAAGCCATTGAAGTGACATCCTGAACTACCTTAACTACCAAGTTCCTTGGCTAGAGGGTGATCTGATCTATTCTGTTCTGTTCTGTTCTGTTCTATTCTATTCTATTCTATTCTATTCTTTATACCAGCCTCACCACCAAAAATGTCCAGCATTTTTTCAGAAGTGTATTAAGCAGCATATTTAACATCTGTCATACTGAGATTATTTTTCTTGCATTTTCTTCTGGGGAAAGAATCACATGGGCAGTGATGTGTTTAGGTTGGGTGGGACGCTTCCGGAGACTTTATTCTGCTGTGCAAGTCAACCTCTATTTACATTAAAGAAAGAGAAGCCCAGGCAGCAGAAGGTGCTGAGTTTTGTGACGGCCCTTAGTTTCTGCATGAGCTCACTCTATAGTCCAGTTGCTTGAGAAAGCTCCCTATCTGAAACAGAAAAGCTATACACTTATAATAGAAAAGTGCATTATGCCAGCAGAACAGAACTGTGAGCTATGTAGTCAGCCTGCAGCAGGCTTAAAGAGGAAGCCTTAAAGAGGAAGTGGAAGACTTTGAGCCTCATCTGATATTTTCTGGAAAGCCAATGCAGAAAACAGAAAAATGGTTTTATATGCTCCTAGGATGCTGTTTTGCTGAAGATTCATGCTGAATATTCTGTACTAGTTGAAGCCTAGGTTATTTCATTGCTTTTGTCCATATGGAAGTGATAAAGGCATATATAGGAAAGGAAAAATCAATAGAGAGAAGACAGGATGCAGCCTTGATTGTACTTGATTGCTTAGGAATGCTAGTACTTGATTGCTTAGGAATGCTACTAAGGGAGAGCTTAGTGTCAGTAAAGAAAACAGAGTGGGGACTTGAATTTACCTTTGTGGATGTGAATCTCCCTCTCTGCAAACTTTTCAGAATGTCCTCCTCTGCTTTTTTATCAACTTGCTTGTTTAATTAGTAGTTGTAAGTAAATGTTGAATATGAAAAGAGTAAAAGTAAACATTGGGAGACATCACAAAGAGAGGTGGAATCTCCTTTTACTATTCTTCAGGACAGATTTAAACTGTTTTAGCGAACTTCTTGAGTCCTACTTTCAGCTGGCACCACTATAGCTCACACTTGCGACTGCCAAATGCTACAGAGAGATCCCAGCAGATGGGAATAGTATTGACAGCAGCCAATCAATCATAGGCAGTGCTGCAGCTGTTCCCATTATACCTTGTAGCCTCCATCCACCGCTGACTGTTTTCAGGTTATAACTTACACTGAGTGTGTAGTTAGCCTTTGCCTCTTTTCCGTTTCTGCTTGCCTAGGACTGAGAAGACGGATGTTGGGCTGACAGCAGGTTGAATCAATACCAACGTCTTCAAGGATCAGCAGACAATTGGATGTGTTAAAGAAAAAGATGAGGTTCCTCTCCAGAACGAGTGTTTCTGTCTGAGATGGCACAGACTGGTTGTGGCACTCTTCCAGCAGCCAAGAAATGGCTCAGGGTTGCTCAGTGAAGCTTCTTTCTCAGCCCGGGGTTGTTTTGTGAGTCAATATGCTGAGGACTGGCAACGCAGGCAGGCTGGTAGCTGTGGTGCTGCGTGTGCTAGGTCCTTAGTAAGGAAAAGTGAGGTGAGGAAAAGAAGACAGCTGCATGATGTTCACTATCCTTTTTCCTTTATAAAAAGGCAAAAAACCATTAAATTGTTTCTTCACGACACTCCTATGTAAGAATTTACTGTAGTTGAATCAGGGCTGTTATGTGATCACCACTGAGTAAAAAAGGCAAGCGGTGCACAAAAGTAGGAATGGACAGTCACCCTAGCCTCAATCATAACAGCAGCAATGGCTTTTAAAACTGCATTCCAAATACTCAAATACTAATAGACCATGTACAACGCAACACCATGCTGAAAAACGGAATTTCAAATGAGTAATTAGTGGCCCCAGGCTACCTTTCAAAGAAAGCTTCAATTACAGGTATGCTTTTCTTTTCTGCGAAACTGTATTTGACACAGAATTTGTAAGAAATGCACGAATGATTCAGGAACAATTGAGGAACCCCTTCTTATCCCCAGCTTTCTTATGATGACTGACCTGCATTTCTTTTAAGTCAATAGGAAGATTGCTGTGATGCCACTGGGTATCCTGTAAATCCTACTTGTCAATTCCACTGAGATTACTTGCAGATATTAAGGCTGAGTAGGTATTTGCAGATTTGAGTTGATATTTATCAAATGTAAAACTGCAGTAATGGTAGGAGAAATAAACAAATTGTGATCATTTCTTTTTCTAATGGTGAAGAAAAAGAATAAATTTTTACAGGTAATGCAAAGATTGCAAAGTTCAAACTAAAAAAATCCCAAACCAGTGATAGAGACACTGAACACGTTCTAAACCTGTTAAAACAAGCAAAGTAAACCAGTAAACCATGAATATTGTGATTAACAATAACATTTTAATATTTACAGTGTTACTATGCTGAAAAAACAGTTTGAATTATTAGGAAATTGCCTTATTTTTCCAAAGAAATAAATTGCTGCCTCTGCCTCCATCAAATTCTACATTCAAAGCCACAGGACTGAAGTAATAGGAGGGGAAAAACCAAATCTTTTCTTAACAAAGGTTTTATGTGCTTTGGCAGTAGCCATCTGTCATGGTTGAGCGTTGCTAATACTGAAAAAGGTACAACCACCATACCCAAATGTCAGACTTTTATAAATACTAACTCCTGAAAGCTTAGTAAGAACATGAATTTATCAGGTTTCCAAAATGAGATTTGGGTTTCCTGTGCTGTCCTGTCCTCCAATCTGGACGTTCAAACTCACTTTCTGTTATCTTATTGAGTTATTGTTTTACATTATCTCCGTTAACAGCTTTTTCTATCTTCTGGATTAGCTAAGTTTTCTTTAATTTGTATTTTATCTGATGTTTGCAGAGTATTTTCATATTAACAGTGGGCAAAGGGTCAAGTTTCACTGATTTATTAGAGTTGGCTTCTTACTTCTTTTCTTTTCCTTAATAAAGGGACCATCACATAGATAATGTCAAGAAAATTACCTTTTCTTAAAATACAAATCATGCCCTTCTCCATTCTAGATAAAAAAATGATACTCAGCATCATTATATCACGAAGACATCTTGAAAAGCATATATTTCCTATTGGGCTGAACTGGCACCCAAAGTGTCCCTCCAATGGAAGTCAACAGAGATACATCAGGATCCTGTATTTTAATTTTTTTAATTGACTCAGCACTACCTATCCGGCCATGAAAATGCAGAGAGCATTCAAACTACTTTTTTTTTTTTTTTTTCCCCCCACATTTCCTTCTTTAAAAAAGGAAGAAAGAAACAACTGACACATGAAAAGAATGCTTTGATATTTCAATGTTTGGTATAGAGAAAACAAACTCCATGATCTGTTCTTTGAAGTTCATTTCTGGGCATTTTGGAGCAAATGACTCCTCCATTCTGCCTTCCAGAAGGAATGTGTATAATGGCCTACTCTGAATAGCTTTTTACAGACTCTTTCAGAAGGAAACTCACTATGGCTCTGTTAAAAACACAGTAAATCAATACATTGGCAGTGGTGTTTTGTCTATTGTTTGTCACTTGGTGTTTCTTGATTGAATTAATGCAACCAACAACCTCTCTATAATAGATCTTCTAAACTTCTTGATAACATTAGACACAGTGGGGATACAGTTTTCTAACATATAGACACAAAATCTTAAGACTGTTTTTTTTCACCTTCTCTTCAGGTGGGAAGCTGGACTGAAGGAGTCTAGAAGGGATTCTTGTTGCCTCTCTTGGGCTCCCTTCCAAAAATGAGACATCCAATTAAAATTAGTTCTCTGGGAGCCCACTGAGTCTGTAAAGAGAAAAAGGCAGCTCCAGCAGGTGATTTTTCTTCTTCTCAGGTAAGTGTCAGGTAGATAGGACGAGCTGCCCTGGAGAGGAACCTCTTTCTGTCCAATGCCTGGTGGGTTTGTGAGGAAGCACTTGTACTATCTTAGCTGAACCTTTCCAGAAAAAAATACCAGATGCACATTCCAGCATAGGAAATTTCCCTGGAAAAAGGTCTTTACTGCTGTCAGATTAGCTCAACAATGGCAAAAGTACCAGCTTAACTAAAGATGAAAAGAAAAACTCTCAAAATCCTTTTGTAGGTCTGCTGTGTTAATAGCCAGTTACAGAACCAGTAAAAATTATAATGGAAAGGCTGACAAACACTGTAAATATTTGAATATTTTTTGTCAGAGTCAATCTGATGTTTTCTCCAAGTGAGAGATGTAGAAACAAAGAGAGTTTAGATGTCAAAAATATTTTTTTCAGCAACTAAAAGGAGATTACCTTGCCTTTGTTTTGGGAGACATAGACACAAATAGTTAGCAATGCTCTGAGGCATGCCCATTAGTTTTCATGAAACCAGAAGAGATCTGTGGCTACCCCTCAGACTGTAATTAGTCTGATGCTACTAACTCCAGACCTTTTTTGACCATTGCAAACGCGGTGTATTCCCAGATGGCTATTCTGTACTCTGAGGCACCAAGAAGACCTGTGGTTATTTCACTGAAATCAATGCAGTCTTCAAGATCATATTTCATAATAGACACTAGCCTATTGATCATGACATCAATTTTAATCAATTTTTATAAAGCTTTTAGTTCACATTTAAGGCACTTGTATGGAGGCAGAAAACTTCCAGGAGATTTAGAAATAGTTACCTGATCATGCAGTAAAAATGTCAAAATATTAATAATAAACCCCCCTATCTTTCTTCCTGTTAAGGTTGGTTGTATTTTACAGAGGATAGCTGGTTTTAAAGGAACTCAGGGCTCAGTCTTCACTACAGTCCTTTGAGATAGGCTGAACATGAAATAATCACTTCCTGTGCTTGGTAGTTACTACAGATGCCTCATGGGTCTTTAAATTCATTAACCATGCCCTTACTGAAGTCTCTTCTGAAACACAGAGAGTACCAGTCACATGTTCTGAAATCCTGAATATTTACTTTTGTATTTGGAGGCAGAACATGTTCTGTGATTTATTAATTGAATGCTTTATAAACATAATTGCAGAGAAGTTCAGGTAGCCTGTCTTCAAGCAACATCCACAGTCACGAACAAACACGTTGTTTACTCCACTAGCATGAACAGTAAGCTTGAGAGAAAAATTCAGCTTACATCAAGCCAATTCTAAAACATACATCCTTTGCGTAGAGAAGAACTGATGTTTAAGGAAATGTCAGTGGGAAAGGTGAAGAACTGTGCAGAAAAGGAGATTTTAAAATCTACATTTTTTTTTTTTTTGCATCACAGAGAGAGACAGTGAACTCTTTCACCCACTTGGGCAACCCAGTATCAGCATCTCTCTTAACTCACATGTGAGTCAACAATATTTTTAGGTCTTGATCTTGCACACTAAATATAAACACATGTAACTTTCTGCAGGTGTAGAATTGCTGTGCCTTCTCCTGGGAGTCATTCAGAAGTAGGTGTGTTATCTTTACATATAACACATCCACCTTTTTGTTACAGTTTTCATAAATGAACAGCATTTCATCTTGAAATGTGAGTTAGCCTTTTGAAATTAAATCCTATCTTACTGAAAGAATCAGCAAATTTTTTCAGTGAGTCCAAAATATTATTCCTACTTCACCCTGCAATAGGCTAGCAACTCTACAGAGATTCGGTTATCATTACAGATCTATGAAGTGCAAACCTTTAATTGTCCAAGAGGTTACACAAGAGAGAAAATCATATCTTAAATTTTAATTATGGCCTTTGCTTTATTACAAGTTATTTTGTCTGAGGAGAAAAATCACAGTGAAGGTTTTTCTTCCAAAATAATAACTTAGATGATTAGGCCCCCTAATGCCATCTGATGATTCACAGTGATAGTTCTCATTTATGGCCAATTGACACCACACGGCAAGAACAGACCTGAGGGCAGACTGAGCAGATTATTTTTTTACAGCTGAACTCGGCCAGCACACCAGCTGTATAATTCCACCATACATTACTACTTTCAAGGCAAATGTGAACATTATTTCTCTCAAGGAACGCAATGCAGCATTATCAGGCTTTTGGATGTTGGCCCCTGAACCAAGCTTTTATGAAGCTTCAATACTCCGATCATACTTTTAATAAATAGGGGATCTAATAAACAGGAGACCCCTCTGTACCAGCCTTTGCAATACAGAAACAACGGATCTCACAGCTTTCTTTAGTTTTCTGTGACTGCATTCTAAACAAAACATGAGTAAAATGGAAATTTTCAGGCAAAAGCATTAAATAAAAAAAAATTTTCCATCAAGAAAACTATCCTCAATTAAGAGTTGGTGCTTTCTGTCTGATTAGTTACGCCAGCCTCAGTAAGTCCTATCACCTTTAAAAGATTTTCCTCTGTATAAATTGGAGTACTACATCCCTGGCGGTGGATTTCACCCCAGCCATGCATGCATGAAAATAATCATTGTGCACTTGCAGAGGTGGCCATCCAGCCCAGGTCCTTCTCTTCCCAGGCCATGGACGTTTCTTCAGCCAGTTTTTAATAACTTCTTATTCAGAATGGTCACCGTGAATTCCCAGTCACCTTGCACTTCACTCACACTTACTCCCCAGACAAAACTCCTAACGCCTCCTTCCCCGTCCCCTCGCAGCCTGTCAGTGCAGCCCTTCGTTAGGATTTGTTTGCAGCTCAGGGACTGCTTCTCCTTTCCAAGCTTATTCTCAGAGCTTCAGAGCTTTCTGTGATGTAGTAAATATGCTATTGATTTAAGACCTAATTTCAGAGGAATCATTCACATGATTAAATTTACCACGTGCTAAATTGTCTACAGCATCAACCCACCCGAGTCATTTTCCATGGCAGTCTGGAGTTACAGACTCCCTCTGTAAGAATATAGGGACCACACTGGTCTGTTCACTACTTGCACACAGTTCTGTGCAGCTATCTGTCCTGTCTCTGACTGTGGCTAAAACTATATTTCCTGGTAGACTATAGGAACAGTACAAGGTATATGATGCTTCTCCTGAATACTCTACCAGCCTCTGACTTTTAGCGGGTCGGGGGAGAATTTGAGTGGGTTATGGTTGCTATGAATTTAGTAACTGTCAGTGGATTTCCCTTCCATGAGCTTAAACAGAGTCCTCCTGAACTTTTAGTAAATGAACCATCCTGGGCAATGAGTCCCACAGCTCAATTAGGATTTCTCTTTTGTACCTACTCTGCATTGCTGCTGCTCATCGCATTTTCTGTAATATAAATGTATTTGAAGTTGTTTTCTAACTTTCGGAAGTTAGGTAAGGGTGTTATATATATAACATCAGAATTATATTATAATTACATTGTATTGCATTATTATACTATTATAAGTGTTGATATCATATCATATCATATCATATCATATCATATCATATCATATCATACTACGTTGCATTGCATTGCATTGCATTGCATGGCATATTTGGAGGTTTTGTAACATAAATAGCTATATGAAAAAGAGTAAAGCCAATTAATTCCCAGATAGAGGATGTGCAGTTTGGCCCAAGATAGAGTCAAGGACCACAACTGGCTTTATGAGGTCCCTCCACACATCTGCATCAAATTAACAACTTACAGTGCTCCAGGGCCTCATATTTTACTGCATTAGCTATTTTACCACTGAAAGTTATGAGAGATTTGTCACTGGCTTCCATGGGAGCAGTACTGAGCCATATATGAACTACTCAAGGTCACACAGCTATAAAGTATCAGGTCCAGGAAATGAACCTTTATCTCCTGACTCCTTCTGTATTGCTTTAACCTCAAGGTGAGCCTTTGTTCCTTTGTTTTCCTTTAAAAAATATTTTGACCGAAACATATTATTTTCTTCATGATGTTACATGAATAATTCCTCCTACAATATGTCTTAGTTACATTTCTCATACATTTTTGATCTGGAAAGAAAAATAACATGCAGCATCTTCCAGCTAAGTAAGTTCTCTGTTGAAAAATTAATGGAGCAATTTGATACTTCCTATTGATCAGACCTTCCAAATAGGCTTGTAAACAAAAATCTAGTCTTCCTCAGAGGAATCAAAATCTAAAGTCTTGTTCCATGCTTGCCTGCGGTTTTGGACAACTTTGAATAAGCTAACAGTAAAGTGAGGAGTTCTCCAGGATCCAGAGGTGTTGAACACAGGCCGAAAACCCATCGGATACTTTGGGACCAACCCATCAGTGACCAAGACTTTTGTCCTCAGTCACATGTCCTTGAACATGTGGAAAGACATACGACTGTGGCTCTGATCTCCTGTTCATCATTACAGTTGATAAAACATGAGCAAAGGAGTTGTGAAAAACATGTTTCAGTGCTAAAATACTTCCAGAATGCATCCCCCCACCAACACTTCCCAAAACAACCTCAGCCTTTTGGAAAGTTTTTGCCCATGCTGTTTTTGTCAGCTATTTTATAGTGAGGACCTTAAGGGACAGCCAGCCAGAAATGTGAAAGTCTTCGAAGTAATATTTACTAATGGCATGTTCCCATGCGGCGAAAGAGACCAGGTGCTATGGCGAAAGAAAAACAACTCAGAAACAGAAAAGCGCTAATCCCCATTATGATGTTCATCTCTAAACATTCTCCGAAGGCATTTTATGAACCTATTTGCAGGAAATGAATCCATACAAGATATGGGTTTAGGAGGGAAAAACCAGCATAAGCTGCTACTTATGTACTCTGACCTCAGAAATGATATCAGATCGACTGTCAGTCTCTCTAGAATGAATCAACAATAGTCCCTGATATGACGGATTTATTTCCTTATTTGTGTCGTTTGGTTCCCAGAGATAGCTGTGGAATTACTGCTGTTTGCTGACAGGCAAAGGTGTGACTACCACCTCAGACAAATCAAGAAAATATGATAGGGAGTTGTTTTAATTAAAAGAGGACAGCAAAAGGGAATTAGGAGTTTCATTGAGGAGCACTGCTTGCTAACTATCTAACATACGTGGGAGATGTAGGCTACCGCAACTAGCACTTGGGAGAGGTGGGATGTAGCAGAGGATTTGCATCACTAGCCAAGGCAGTTCCCAGGTTTGGGCTGTCCCGGGACTGAGAGCACAGGTCTGGTACTTCTCTTTGTCGCTGCCTTTCCTCTTCGCTGTGGTATTGGTGGAAAGGAAAGAGCAGGGCAAGGAACAGTATTTGTCCTGTTGCTTCTGGTACAGGGTGAAGCACGTGCTTTGTAGGTTGCTTCTTTGTAGTCTTGCATGAAACAAACAGATACAGACAACCCTTTTTATGCTCCGTCATTTACTCAGACTGTGTTAAGGTGACACAGAATGTTAAAATGTCATGGGTTTGCATTTTGTTAATGTCTCAATTAGACCGATTATTCTCTGTAAATTTAAAGTAATGATAACAGTCTTAGTTTCTACTAGAAATCAACAAAATGCATATGAAATGTGAAAAAAATCTCAGAAAACTAAACAGGGAAGTAAAAAGTATTATTAAATCAGCTGCCAGTCTTCTAGAACATGTGATTTAACTCTTTTTGATCTGTTTGATGTCATTTGGTCTAAAACCCCTATATATTTGTTTCTAGAAATTCAAAGACCTTATATGTGAAACACTGACATAAATGTGCAGCTTACAACAGTAAATAAAGACACTTGGCTTTGCAGATGTGACTTGGCCATAAGATTTTTCAAATTCTTTCTATATCTATACAAAACCTCCTTAACCTGAGAGAAATTATTAATGCATTAAAAATTTCATTTTATACCTCTGCAAGGAATAATTTATAAGATAGAACAAGTTTTGAAATGGCCAACAGCTCCAAGCAAGGAGCCAATGTTTCAGGTACCAAATTTCTTTATAGAAATGGGATAATGTTATGGAAAAAAAAGTTTTGGTTTTTTTCCCCTCAAGGATTAATCTTACAAATAATCTGCTCTGTTATTTTCATTATTGACCTTGGCAAAAAAGGTTGGCATTTCACAAATGAATTTTCTAGTCCTAATGCCATAAAGCTGGTTGGCACTATTAATGTCAAAGACAATATGAGTATTTTGTACAAAGTAGATGACCCTGCAGGTTACGGGGTTAGAGCTGTGATGAAATTTAATAGCACAAAGTGAAAATTCAGGAATTTAAGGATGAGTAACAAGTACTGCTGTAGCAATTACTGCTGTGGGTTCATAAACTGAAAACAGCAGGAGGAGGAGAAAGAGCTGGCTGTGGTGATACGTTATGGGATGGCCATTGTCTGGTGACCTTGTAAAATCATGTATGGGTCAAGGCTGTATGACTGAGGCTGTGGTTAGAGCCTGGCTGGAGGACTGGACAGTATCCTGGTCACTAACGTTGAGTTGTCACTGTCTAATACTGGTTTAGTCCTGTTGTGAGAGCAGCCAGGTGTCTGCCAACTGACCTACACGTGGAAAAATGTATATGAGAGATCTCCCTGTTGGCCTCACAGTGGTGACTCACTCTAAAATACTACTGTTTCAATTTGAAACGAGCCACCTTGTCAAAGGGCCACGTGGACTCAGGGCTCCATTGCCTCTTGTGGAAGAGCCAAAGGGTCTCCTGTGTCAGCTCCTGGTCTCCACTCCTTTCCGATCACCTGACAGGACCTGCCAAGGTGATAAGTGATGTGATTCTGGATCATAATCCACTCTGCTTTTACATGCTGGTTATAGGAATTCACATTTTCTCTGCTTTTAACTTCAGTACCTAGTAACCAGATGAAATTCCAAGCTTTATATTAAGTCCCCTGGAAGCAGGGACTGCCCTATAACTGAATGGTGCCAAATTCAAAGCAGATCGATTCCTTTGCCTCTTAAAATAACTTTGAAAAGGTTTTCACACCACTTCCACAGGCAGGCAAGATTATTGCTATATAGAATATGAAAAAATGTGTTTGAAATAATTCAGTTTTTCAGAGCATTCAACCCCCAAACAGTAAGACTGTAGTCTGTTATCTAGTACACCAAATTTAACGAACAACATGGAAGTGCTGATTATAACTGTTAATTTTCAGCAGAAATAAACACTGAATCCTACCAAATCTTATCGCTAATAATTACATTTTGATAATAATATGCTAATAATGTTAATAATTATAAGTTAATACATTAATAATTATATGTTATTGTACTTCCTGGATGTAGCTGTATCCTAAACAGTTGGCAGAACAAAGCCTCTTGATTCCCTGCTTGCAAAAGTCTTGACTATTGGTGAAGCCTTGCTAACAACGATATAGATTATTATAGCACATTCGCTTTGTTTCTTTTTCAGTACTGTCAGTCCATGTCTCCAGACTTTCATAAAATGATTTTGCTTCTTAAACACACAAAAGCTGTCTGAAGGCTAAGAATGTCTATGCTTCTACCCTTTGAACAATTTTCATGCTGTTTTTTACAAACTCACTCTGACTGCATTTTTCAGGCTTTTGACTGGAAGTTTTGTCCTAGCTCTATATCATCTTAATGGTTTATGATCTCATAGTTCAGTGAACTTCTGTATTGTCTTGATTTTACTTCCAAGCCTTGAATCCTGATCTGAGACTGTCTCCTCTGCTCCAGCTCTTCTAATTGCCTTTTTCTCTAATCCCCATTATACTCTACTTGGGAACTGCACAAGCCTGCCAAGATGGTGTCTCTAACACTGAAGACTTAGCTTTGTTATTGCTTCACAAAGGATGTTAAGCCAGGTTCACATGCTTAAAGATTTCTTAGCAGGGTATATAGCTGCTAACATACATTGATTGTAATTGTGAAAGTTACTTCAGGGGAAAAATAGAAACAGAAGAAGAGAGAGCGAGCGAAAGAAAAACCTGAAAGACTTTCCCCAGGCCCAGCCAGGAAAAGAAGTGATGGGGGTCCCCAGTCAAACATCCTCCCCAGGTGACCTCTCCAGTGCAGCAGGGTCCACCCCCCCCTAAAACTTTCCTGTGGCAACGACATACTTTTTGTCAGGACCTGCTCAAACCCTCTCTTGCTGTTCTCGCTTATGGTGCTAATAGCACCGATGGGAGCAGCTTTGATGAGGGGTAGGTGCTGCTCTTGGTTGTTAAGCTCAGTGCATGCATATTATTGGCTCCCGTAATGTAAACCAAAAGCTGCAACCAAGGAGAGGAAAAAGAGGGAAGGAAGGTGGGATTCTCACGCCAATGACAAAAATGAGAATCTGCTATAACGACACTAAGAGAGTTTGTAGGTGCAAGGCCATAAGAATCACAACATAAGAGCAATAGTATGAGAGCAACAAGGGAAAAATACAGCCCTGACGGCTCTGGAAAATGCTGCCTTGGCAGCCTGAGTGAGAGGGTGTGGGGCTGGCAGTGAAAGGAGGGCTGTGGATTTGTGACTGCAAGGTCCCCAGCAACACAAAAGGTACCTCAGGCACTGAGCAACATTATGAAGTCCAAGAGTTTCCCTTACTTTTTCACTTCTTACATGAAAATATATTTCAAGTTGCGTTCTTTAAAGGATTTTGATATCGTTTAAATTTCTTTAATACACCCTGATAACTGCCTTGCTCTTCCTCACTTAACTGCAGAGTGCTAAACAAATCTTGAGCCTCTGGCAGGAAATATTAAAGAATAGTTTCTGAAGATGGAGGGAAAGATGGATTGTTTTCTGTTCTTGATGTGCTCTGAAAAGTTAATTAAGAGATAAATGAAGAAAATGGCTGTGAAGGCAGGAGGAGAGCTTGCATTCCCTTATACTAGCATCAACTAAGTCTAACAGATCCCATTCACACCAGAATGATTGATTTTCTAATAAGCCAAGCCAGGAGGTAGCCTGTTTTTATGTTTCCCATCTTTCTTTGAATATTCTGCCTGGGGCCCCAGAGAGGAACTGGCTTTTATATAAATTAAATCTTAGATGTCTCAAAAAGGACAAGTCTACATCTGTGCTCTGCATGGCTTCTTGATCTCCAAGGACGAAAAGAAAAATCTGTGTCATTTCTAGTCTGGCTGTTAGGGCTCACTTCATGCCAAAACCTCGTTTTTGTAAGGAAGGGTCTTTCCCCTTCAAACCTTGCCACTCTCGGTTCAGTAGCTTTGAGAAGGCCCTTAGGTCTATCTCCTCCCTTCATTGCCCCTGCTTCCTTGGTGCACAGAGTGGAAATTCCCTTCTGTGGGTCTTGTACCTAACCATTACGAACGCTGGCCATTGGGAGATTGGGCTGTTGCCTCCCTCAGGAAAGAGGGCATTTGACAGACCTTTGTTGACATCTCAGGGAGATAACAGAAATAAACCAGTGGGTGTGACATATGTGGTGGGTCCAAGAATATCCAAACAAGTATCGAGGACTACTGTAACTCCAGGATACCACCTTGCTTAAACCTATGCTGAACATAGGTAACAGGCCCCAACCGTGCCTGAAGGAGCAGCGTTAAAAACTGACATTTTTTGGGACCTGGCCTGAATATTTATCCCATGGGTCAAAGAGCTCTGGTGGGAACATAGTGAAAACCATGTGGGAACACCCAGAATAATCCAGAAAGTCAACATACAAGAGGAAATTTGTCCTCATGAGCTTAAGCCTGCATCCGGAATGATCAGGTTTGATGACCTTCTCTTGCAGGAGGTATTGGGAAATACAGCTTCTTTCCCACTGGCAGGAGGACAGAGAGCACCCTGAGGAGAGGAAGCTGTTCCACCACCTGGCTGAGCTTCCAAGGTAAATATGGATGGTGGAGAAAGCAACTTAAAAAGAAAGGTATCCAGGAATGAGAAGGTCAGTCCAGAATCTTGAGTCCAGGTGGAGAGATATATTGGTCATGATTGTCCCTTGAGGGTGGATCTGGCAATACCAGTGGGCCTTGTGTCACACACAACCATTTCTCCCACTGGCCCATAGCCACCAAGACTGTGAAGAGCTAGTGTTAGAACAGGTGATGATATGCAAAAGCATTCAGTTCTCCTCAAATTCCCCTGCATAAAGTTGCGTCCGTTCCCATGAGCGGTGCTGAACCTCATTAAAACTCAGCAGGAGGGAAGGACAGAGGTGAGCTATTTACCTGTGCTCTGCTGCTTAGTATAGCTGCAATAAACTGGGGTAACAAGAAGGTGTTGCTAACAAAGCAGTTATGTGCTTTCATAACATTTCGTGTAACTGGGCAGAGAGAGGAAGCTGGCCTGACCCAGGAGGCTGAGGATGGCATTCCAAAACGTGAGAAGATTAAGTACACCTCTGCTTCGTCCAGCGTGCAATAAACACTCATAATGTTGGCCAGTCCCTTGAGGATGTTTAAATTAGATCACTTTGGTTATATCATCCAAAAACTGTCCTAGAGAAACCTCGATCAGGACATCAGTTTTGTTGATGAGCCCAGTGCAGTGCCTCTCCTCCTAAATTACACAACGATGTACGTGTGACCAGTAGCCTAAATGATGGATGGCCTCTACGACAGCAAAGGCTGCCATGGATTTACTGATGTCACAGTGATACATGTGACAGATACATGTGTGGCCCGGTGAGCATCCAAGGGCTCTTTCTCCCCAAAATAGGTAAGCTGTTTCTCTCAGGCCAGGGAGGGCATTGCTCTCATTGAAGGGGGCCAGGAATATAGCTTTGATCAGCTTAAAAATACTGGCTGGGCTGAATGCAAAGGTAACATTGTGAAATTCAAGAGCCTGTGACGTATATATAACTTGAGAGGACATGATCTAGTGGTCCCTGTGGCCTTATTATCTATGAAAATGATGTGCCTCTCAATTAGTCCTAACAGTCATCAAAGCAGGCTCACAGTAACCTAACAGCAGGCAAGCTGTGGTCACTTTAGATGCAGCTTGGAGATTATTTGAAAATTCTACCTGGGAGACCAAAAATACAGAAACCACCTGGCAGTAGTCAAGATTTCAGCTGATACAACCTACATAGTAAGGATTGATGCCAGAGGACCCATCTTAGTACTAGAGCTTAATTAGGTAAGTGTTGCAGCAGGTTTTGGTTGAGATAACTTTATGGGTCACAAAGCCATTATGCAGCTTCAAGTCAAGAGGAAAACTGTAGAGCTGAAAAAGAAGCACGATAGCAATGAATGCAACCACAACTTTTTAAAAAAGTTGAGTCATCGCCAATACCTTTTACTAAAAAAAAAGACTGAGCATGACACTTTTTTCATAAGCTTCGTGGATGGATTGAAAAGTCACGAAAGTGAGGGAATAGTAGCAATGTCTCCTGCTGCAAAATATTGAGGCAGATGTAGTACAGTCTAGCCAAGGCAATGCACCTGAAGGAAAGCCAACAACACTCTCATTTGTAGTTCTGGCTTGCACTCTGAGCAGTGTCTGGCAGCGAGCAGACTATGCTTTTCTTTTTTGTCTGAAATCAAACATCTACAAACAGGTTCATATTCATCAAAAGTAGAGTTTGAAAAAGTTACAGAAAGAAAATGAAGAGGTAGCGAGATCCCTGCCGTGAAGAGGTTTTGGTCTACAGCTGTCTTTTCTGCAGAATGCAGAAGGCTGCAGATAGCCCCCATAAGCCCTCCCCTTTACCGCTCTATACAAATCACGCTGCTGAGACTGATGAATATAAACTAGTATAATTGTACCATCTTAAAAATTCCATGGAACCTCTTATTTTGGCTGAACCTGGTGCATAAGTATATGTCAGCTTCCAGATACAGCTCAGCCAATGGAAGAAGATACAACTCCTGGATGCACATTATCCCATCCTACTGGAGGATACTGACTTGCTAGACCTGTTATAGCTAGTAACAAGTTCAGATTTACCACTTTGGCTTCAGGGGAGCCCAAACTACATGTCTGTCAAAGCTGAGATTCATTTAATGGAAGTACACAAGATCTGAGTAACCAGTATCAAAATTGTCCAAATGATCACCTTACTATCAGCAAGCAGTTCCTTTGGCCTTTCTCTGCTGATCAGCGATTCCGGAGTGCCTTTTTTTTTTTTGTAGGCATCTTCCTGGTTGGGTTTGAACACCTCCTAAGATTTTAGCTTATACATCTTCAGTTATGCATCCTTGTTGCATAGCTGGATGAACGCACTAGTCTTCTCTAGCTATGGACTTGCTGATCCATGCATCTGATTTTGGAGGCTGTTAAATGTATGTGTGGAAGCCTGAAGGAACCACAGCTTTCCCAGTCCCTTCTGCCCCCTGGGAAATTCTTCCCATCCCCTCTCAGACCTGGCCACTGGCTTTCTGGACCTCACCAAAGACCCTCAGGCTTTCTGGAGGAAGTACAGGCTCCCAGCTTTCTGCTGTCTGTGCCCCTCTTCTCTGCCATCCCCCGCAGCCTCAAGAACCTTCTCCCCATTTAACTTGCTTCATAGCTTTGCCAAGGAGCACAGCAAATAACTGAGGATACAGAAATAAAATAAATACCATCTGTTAATTAAAATTTAGCATAAACAGTGGCAATCTAAATATGCAGGGAAAATAACAGGGAAACCCCTTGTTATTCAATGCCTTATTTCACATTCTAAGAGACAAAAGCAGACACTTCCATTTTTTATATATATATAT
>NW_009188021.1:0-581 GCF_000690835.1 Fulmarus glacialis
AGCCCTTGGCGCCCGCACACCCGCGTTCAGCCGTCACCGCCTCGGGGGCTGCCAGGCGGCTCAGGAGGTGCCCTGCGGACTTATCGAAGTGTTAATCGGGGACCTTATCATTTTACTCTTTAAGTATGGCTCACTACACACCGGCTGCAAAGCACTTCGCCTTCTGGGCAACAGACGGGAGTTACCACGCTCTAGGAGGACCTCTTTTTTACTTCAAAGAAAGCTTTGGTGTGGTCAGTGAGATAAGATAATTAATGGCTTTCGTAGGAAAATAAGATAAAATTAGGTATCGTCTGGTTCCTTCCAGCAGTCATTGCTAAATGATGAGAGTTCAGAAGTTTGTTAGTCGGTCATTCATGCTGAAGATAGGCATGTAACTTGGCAGGAGCTAATAGGACAGGCAACAAGAAGACAAGCTAAAGATGAAACTACAAAACATCGTCACTGTCTTGTTTATGTGGTGTATGGAAAAGATAATGTAGTTAGGCTGTGAAGTATTGAATAGGTATTTTGCTGTATTACGGACAAAACCTTTGTAACGTAGTATGTTTCTGTTTCTTCTGAAAGAGTGGTCAAAACGT
>NW_009188021.1:612-31068 GCF_000690835.1 Fulmarus glacialis
TCCTAGATGGAGCTGTATGTTTATATAGGAAAATCTGTTCTTAGATGCTTAGAGCAAGAATGGTGTTTACACAACGTTATGCAGTACTATTAAAAGGCACCGGGACAGATCAGGTACTGGTGGCAGTACATTCTGTCATACCCAGTCTGGCTAATTCTTTTGCAGAAAATTAGAAAGTAGTTTGCAAAGAAAATGTTTGGAGTAAATTTGCCAGTATTATAAACCACAATGAAGAATGTATTAAGAGAATTTGTATTTTTCTGTCCATGTTGGCCTGGGATTAACACAGAAAATTAATGACAATTACTGAAAAGAAAAACAAAAGCCAGGGCTTTAGAAGGAATTCAGTGGCTTCCTTCTTACTTTGAGAAAAGACATGTACACACTTCACTAATTTATTTTGCATTTTAGGAGCACTGTCGTAACACTCATCCTTGTAGTCTTTTCTGACTAAAACCTAGTGATGTTCTTGTAAGTAAATATTCGCCTGAAGACTTTTGTATTCTATGCTTTTAAACATCCCTTGTGGTTTAAGTCATTATAACTTTTTAAAGCTATGTGTGATTTACATGGGAAGGGACTGTAAAAGCAGTGTTAGTTTTTCAGGTTTTTCATTGGTGGTCTGTGTATTGTTTACCCCTTTTTTAACATGTGAATAATGTAATTAAATGTGTTGTACTGTAGGGACTAGGTCACAGTCTTCCAGTGACAAGTATCACTGATAAAGGCAGAAAAGAAGAAATTGTGTTAGCAGAGAATGGAAGCAGGAGTTGGTCCTGCAGCTGCTTTTCTCTTTTTCAAGGATACAAACACATTCATAGTAGCATGATCAGAATGTTTCCTAAAATTGCTTGGCTCCGATTAATATTTTCTGCAAACCACAGCAACAAGCATCCAAAAAACTTTTGAGCCTAACCACTGAATGTTGTTTAAATAAAATAGCTGGAGAAGTGTATTAAAGTATGTGTTGTTACTGCGCTAAAAGCGCAGGTATTCCTATACTGCAGATACTTTGATGCATCTGCCTGAAATTACAAATTTTAAATATAAATAAGATATTACATAAACTGTGGGATGAATGTAGGCAATTGGGAGGCCAGTAAAAGAGTCTAGTAGGTGCCATAGAGGTGGCTGGAACACTTCTAACAGTGGAGTTATTATTCAAAATTGGGACTTAGATTCTTGTTTGGTTTGTTGTGTGGTTTTTTTTTCTCAAAAAGTAGGTAGCTAACTACTGCCAAATCTCAGCATTTTAAGCAATATGAACTTTCTGTAAAGCAATCATTTGTTCTTTTCTGATCATAATGTTGAGTAGGCAACCTGTGGAGTTCAGTTTTGTGTGAATTTATCCAGAATGGAACTGCGTTTTTCTTTATTCTTTATGTTTTCTTAAGGCACTGTCTCCCCACATAGATCTTTTACAGAGAAGTGTGTTACTAACGGATTTTCTGCAACTCAAGTTTCTTTTGAGTCCTCCTTTATTATTACTAGAAATGAGAAGCTACATTGTGAATCTTACCTTGACTGAAAGGTGCTAAGTGTACTCAAACCTGGCAGAACGGGTCTCAGTGCGAACACACAGTCTTCCGCCAGTACATCATTTGAAAAATGGAATAAAGAGCTCTTGGCAGAAGCTCACCAACATTCATGTGTACCTGGTGACTTTTGGAGACTACACCAAGTCTTTATTATCAAGCAGTTGCACCATATGTTGCTGTTCTGTCTGTCACAAACCCACAAATGCAAGGGAGGCACAAAGTTAAACCCAGTAAATGACGTGCTCCTTTTTTCCGGACCAATAGTCATTCATTTTCCTTTGCCACAAGGTAAATGTGCTGGATATTAACCCAGCCTCTATAAATGTCTGTCTTCCTTACCCACTAAAATGGTCTCTTTGTGCCTTTATAGAAATCCGTTCTCCCCAGACAAGCAGTTTCTTCATCTTAGATCCCAATCTGATTATGGTGGAGCAAGAAAAGTGTCAAAAAAGCTAGTTAAGGGAAACAGGGTTGACTGTGTTGGAAGGTGGAAAGGAGAAGATGTGTGCCAGCAACAGAAATATAGATGCATGTTGTTAAGTTGATCAGCGCCCCAAAACACAGTGAACTTAAAAATCAATCAGATATATTATGTGAGTGTAGATATATCTGCTCTTACAGAAGACTGCAGAGGATGGTGATTGAAGATCTTGGTGTGATATTTATATACACACATACTACGTGTGCGTGTCTCTGTGCATCAGTTTGCTTGGAAATCTCATCTAACATGACAGTGGATACTATTTGTGGTAGTTGGGTATGTTAATTTTATGCATTTATTTAACAGTTTAGTGCTGGCTTTTCTTATCAGGATGTTGCACTATTTTGATCAACTTTCAAAACTATACAGAGTGGTTTGCTAGCTTCAGAATAAAAACATCGGGGACCCAGATTCCCTTGTGAGAAAATGGCTGAGAGTATTTTGGTAAAGCTTTTGAATTTAAAAAAATATTTTCATTTAATTTATACACACACACATATGAAACGCACAGCTATTATAACTGGTAAAATTAAGAGAGATGAAACTATCAATAGCAAGTTTTATAGAATGGTCCATTTTACAGTATTGAAATTTTATTTGCAAAGTATTTAAATACGTGCATTGCTCCTGCTTAAATTTGTGTTGAGGGAAGGGCATGCTCCCTAGCTGTATGCTTTTTTTTGTGTGTGTGGGAGGGGTGGGTGAAGGGAAGACACTAATTTACTTTGTAAATTTTCTCGGGTTGGTCTAGGATTTCAGGTCTTATGTTAGAAATACATAATTTAATGTCCTGATTTTCAAAGGTTCTATGTATATTTGTAATACATTCTTGTTGAGGTGTTCGAAGAAATCATGTAATTGTTGAAGAACCTTAAGAAATTAGGGAACTGGTTTAGCTAAACACTTGAGCACAGAACAAGCAGTGTGACTGCTTTTGATCAATAGCAGAGAATCGCTGAGCAGACGGAACAGTGAAGTTTGGGAAGCTCTAATGGCACTCAGTGGACAAGTATTACAGGTTGTATAAGTAATTTGGCAGGTTATCTTCACAAATTGAATAGTAAAAAGAAATAATTGCATATTTTGTCTTCTGGTCATGCATGTGAATGTTTCGGGTGCCTGAAAATGAAAATGATATGTATTATTAAAATAGCGTTGTCTAAGAGTCTGAGAATGTTTGCTGTTTGCATTCTTACATCTTACTCTTTTGAGGAGAGAAAAAGACTTTACTTCCTCATCTCTGGCCTCTTTAGACTGAGAAGTTTTGGATTTCTCAAGGAAAGCTGTTGATCAGGTTTTTTAAAATAAAAGACTCAAGCGAAGCATGGAATAATTATGTGCCACAGTCATTAAAGCTCTAATTTAAAACCCCCAGAAGAATTCAACATATGGATTGTGTTTGTAAAACACAGTCCTTTAAATTCCCTGTAATTTACCTGAAGAGTAAAAAAAGCAGTGTTTCAGTGGTTATTAAGAGCTTTTCCATCACAGAAGACAAATTAAATACATTTAAACCTTACATTTCGTTGAAGAGCTGGCCTACTAACACATCTTATTTTGCTTTCGGGTGTAGACTGTTCATTTTGTTTATCCTGTCTGCCTCAAATAACTTGAACAAAAATAATCTAACAGAATCCTGGAAGCAAGAATTTCCTTCTCAGTTTGCATTTTCTTACTCTGCTTTTCTCTTAAAATAAGAAGTCGTATTCGGCCATATCACAAGGTGCTAATTTCATCATAAAGCCCTAGTCATTGCTGTCACTCTTCATAAAGTATGGAGGAGAACAGCTTTATGGGCTAAAAGATCACAGAATGAGAACGATGCTGGGCTACGTCTATATCTGAAGATGCTGTGTGTGTATTAGTGGACAAGAGAGGAAGGAACTGGAGGGGAGTCTAGGATGACTTTCAAGAGTCTCCTGGAAAGGTGTGGGTGAGCTTTGGCTCAACAGATGTGAATGGAAACTGCCTAATCTCTTCCTTTATAATGAAGCAGGAGAGTGCAGTGGTACTATGAAAAAATACTATAATGAAGAAAGGGCTTTAAGACAATTTACTTGAGGGAGCCCTTTTTCTTGCACATGCAGATCCTCACAAACCTGTACCTAATTCCTAGGCGTTCCTCTTTTGTCTTGCTAAGGTGTTGCTTCTCCTAGGTCCTTCTGAACTTGTGGTTTTTTTGGCTCCTCTTCTTCTTTTACAGGCTTCAATCCACTCTCTCCCCTTCACATCTCTGTCAATTCTAAATGCAAATAGTAGGGGGTATGGGGTATTGCCTGTGTGTATTTTGATTATGAACATGAGTAAGCTTAAGAACTGTTTTTTGTCTTGCAGAAAAAATCACAGATACAAGGACTGAACGTTACCCTGGAGAGAAAACGTGTGGTTTTAAAACTCTTTGAGTAAAAGCAGATAGGGCAGAAATTGAGTAGGGATGAGAGAGAAACAAAAAGCGAGGTGTTCACCTCACTGTGCATGCTTTTATTTTTGTTCAAAACAGTGGATATCTCTGCATTTTATCATAGAAAAAAGATTTATATACATTTGAGATGTAAATATATTTTATCTATATAGTTTATTGCTACTGGGGTGATACATAAGCTGGGATGAGAGATCAAATGGAAGGGTACTCTGTGAAACCATTTTCAAGACACATTCTGTTTCTAATAGCAGAAAAATTGGGATGAGTAGCTTAAATGTTGAGTTTTTTAGTAGAACTTAATTGTTCTCTTGAGGATAATAGAATTGCCTGCTTTTTATAGTTTTCTCCGTGTTCTTTTTTCCTTAAAAAAAAAAGAAAAAGAATTAGTTTTAAGTTTAATTTTTTCCTGTTGTTCAAGTTTCTTCTGGACTTTATTGGATCCTTATAAAAAAAAAATAGTACTTGAATGGAAATCTGGGATTTCAACTCTATTTTCAATTGGCACTACTAGAACTCTTACTATTTCTAAGTGTGTTCTCCATTTTTCTTCTATTTCCTGGTTTTGATCTCCATTTCCCTCATTCCAGAGATCTAGTCTTGCTTTTGATACAGGGCTTGATTATTTGTTTTAAATGTTATTGTCAATATACCCTTTTATTCAAAGTTCTAAGTAGCTGTTTACCTTATAGTAGTGATGCAAGGTAGAATGAGCTTAAACTAATGTTTGCTTTCTTCTGAGGATGCAGATAAATATCACTTCAAAATAACCTTTGTTCTGTAGCCAGTTTAGAGAAAATTGGTCTTTAATCCAAGATGCCCAGTGAATTTCACAAAAATAGAGAAATAACAGCACAGTATTGTTGGTAGCACTATGAAAGCAAGAAATTGCATTGTAAAAACACAATTTAAAATGTTTTCTTGCTGCTCCATGTGTAAAGAGAAGGAATTACAGAAAAGAAAGCACAAAGTTGCTCTTTGCCTACGTTCAAGACTTTCTTCATTTTAGCACTAGTCTCTACCTCATTTCTATGGTCTGCTTTCCAACTACTTATTTTCTTAGTATGGGTGTTGCAATAGCAAAACAGAGGCAACTGCAACATTTGTTTCTCTCAGTTATAACAGTATCTAGACAAGTTTGTTTGTTTATACTGATTTGGAAATAAGCATGATCACCACCACAAATTCTTTCTGAAGTACTTTCAGTAAAGTGTATCTCAGGAAAGTAGATTGGACCTTTTGGCATATATAGGTGTTACCAGAAAATGCTGTATTTTTTCCAAAAAAGTAGGTGCTTTTAAATATTGATGTACAGAGATATGAACTGCAGAATAATATATGGTTACTGTAGCATCTTAGTGTTTGGAATAGTGAAAAATCTGATGAAAATGAGGACAAAAGAAAAAAGGCTGCTGAAGTAGGTCCAACTTTGTTGTCCTACCTTATACTGCAATATAAGATCATATACTAATAACACAATTGTTGGGAATCCTAATTTAGGGGCTGAAAGCTCTGTCTTGAGTATCTGCCCCATAGCTAGAGATTTCAATGTATTGATATGTATTTGTTTCAAAATAATTTCGTTACTGGTACCAGCTAACGTGAGACTTTGAATTTGCAAAGACGTATTGATAAATCTACTGGTATTCAATGAAACGTATCTGATAATTGCAGTATTTTGACTGCTATGCTGAAACATAAAGTAAATAGATCTTGAAATTTATGATGATGAGACACTTGTATGTTGACTGCAAAGTGCTGGCATGCCATATTGTGTTGATGGTTCTGGTGTTTCTGTTTCTTGAAAGAAACCTTAATCTGCATTTTTACATGATTTCTTGAGAAGCCAACATTTTATATTATAAATTACCTTTCCTACAACCAGTACAGAAAAGACAGAAGAATTAATACAAATATTAAGATTTCTTAGA
This sequence comes from Fulmarus glacialis, assembly GCF_000690835.1. Classification (NCBI taxonomy): domain Eukaryota; kingdom Metazoa; phylum Chordata; class Aves; order Procellariiformes; family Procellariidae; genus Fulmarus; species Fulmarus glacialis. The sequence continues at coordinate 6,982 of NW_009188021.1, forward strand.
ATTCTTAGTTTCTTGGAAGTATGGAGTCAGTCTTCCTGCTTCCCCCTCTTCTGAAAAGGAGCCCCAACAGGCTTCCAGATAGAACAAATTCAGTAGTTGTCAGCTGGGCAAAAGAATGTGAGACTCTGGAAACCAAATACTAAGCTTAGGAAAGTGGGGGAGTGATCAAATCACAGTTGTAACAACCCTAAGTCGTAGCATCATCACAAAACAAAGAAGAGGTAGTCTCTTGGACCGTGCTTCTAAATCTAAAACACAAAGCAATTTTAAGACTCTCCACAATCAGAGATAATAATTTTAAAGAGAATGTATACCATTTTGGTGATATTTCCAGGGGAAAGCATAGATTTGATGAAAACTGTACTGCCACGGGAAAATGACAGCATATCTCCAAAACTATGATGCTGAGCTATAGAGCCGAGAAGTTTGGTGGAGTTGAAGAGGCAGAGTAGATGGATTCTGGGATTGAGTATGTTTCTGTGCAAATATTGATAAAATAGGTGTTACAGAGAATAAGCAGAGTAAGTTGTGTATAAGCTTACTCAAATCTGACTTCGCTGGTAGGCTGTGATTTAACAGAAGTGGTTATCCCTTAATCCTGGTTTTGTTTTCTGAAGTTTTTACTTGTCCTTAAACTCTTACTTCTCTGTGAAAAAACCTCCTGTGTCCAACCACAAAACAAGGGAAAAATATTTAGATGTTCCTAAATCCATTTATATGGAGGTAGCTGATTTAACATTAGTACCATACATTGAGAATGCATATTTTCAATGAAAAGGTATATAGGAGAAATATCTTACTATTACAGATAATGCTCCATAACAATGATAAGAAAACCCTGTCTTGGTATGTTTAGTAGTATGTTGTGCTAGCTAGCATAGTTTGCTGTGTTTAAAGAGATAATGGTAAGTCCTGACACTGAGACTCCTCAAAGGGGGATATGTAGATTTTCTTCGTTATTTGGAATATATTCCAGGAATTCAATTTTGCTGGGTTTTTTTGTTGTGTGTTTTTTTTTTTAAAAAAAAAAGCACAGTCCACAAGACGAGTCTGGAATTTTGTGAGCCATATCAGTGTCTTTGTGAGCTCACTTTTCTCTCATGATTCAGCAGCGTGTAAAAAATAATAGAAGTCTGTCAAAATAATACAAGCCTGTCAAATCTTGCACACTGAGCATGAAATTCATGCAGTTGGTTCTTTCCTTATGTCTGCTCTGCTCCTCACAGAGCTGTCTCTCGCAAACCTACTGAGTTTGGGGGCTTTATTCTCGCTCTGTCCATTCAGTGCCAGACATGCCACATGGTATGAATTCATGTAAAAATTGTATAAATAAGGTGGGGAAAATGATGAAGCGCAACTGAGTTTGACTTGTTTTAAAGTATTTTACAATTTATTAAAAAAAAAATCAAAGCCACAAACATTTTTTAAAATGAAAATTTAAAGTTTTGTTCAGTTTCTACACAGAGTTGAAGCACAGAGGTAGCCAGAATGCCTACGAATAATCTCCTAAAAATGTATCTCAATTCTCCAGACTACTTTGAAAATCTCAACATTAACGTTTGTGAAAAGATTGCCTTTGACAACTGGGTGGAAGTCATCAATCACTTGTATTTATTAAAAAGGAGTGGCTATCAGTCCCTGCTTAGCTTCAACAGAATTTAAACCGTTGATCTGTATCTGAAAAGCTGATTGTCTTGTTGCCAAAGATGTAACCTCTCAAATTCTGTATCAATTCCATGGCACTCGTCAACTTGAAAAAACTGATAATCTTGTGTTGGTTATTAATAAAGTCTTATTTAGACATAGTCTGTTCATTCTAAAGGTGCCTTTTTCTTTTAGACTTCTTAGTTAATGAGAAACTAAATATGAGTAAAACTCTTCAGATCTTACTGTGCTTTATTCCATTCCTTTATATATTCTCTCTACCTTTTTTTTTTTTCAGTTTCTGATCTTTAATAGATACATTTTTATTAAATGACACAGTGTGAAGCGGAGGAGAAAAAAAACTAGATGTATTCTACATAAATACAACTAAAATGGTTTACAGTAAAGTTTTTGCTATTATAAATTCTTTCTTTTTTCTCTTAGGAGGAAAAAGTTAAATTTACATGAATCAGGGTAATGTAAGCAGTGCATAGATATTCAAAGTAAATTGATAGTTGATGCTTTTTCTAACATCCACAAAATACTCTCTTCAGCCCTTTTCAGCCAACTGCTGATAAACTCTTCTTCCTCATTTAGTATATAGAGTAAATGTTACAGTGCAGGAGGAAAGAGAAATTGCATTGTTGTCAAGTGTAGGAGTCCTGCTGATGAGGAAAAACACGCAGTGGGCTGCAGCCCCTTTCTTGCAGCATCAACACAAACCAAAAATGGCAAATGCTTCTGTGATTTAAGTTTTCTTGCATTAGCTACATAGAGAAGTCTAGACAAAGCCTTTTCAGATACAGATTCTCTCTATGCATTTCATTAGGTGTCTCAAAATCGCTGCATCTTTAAAGCCCTGTAATCTAGAAATGGTAGTCATTTAAGTTAATTAGAATTTGCAGTTGACTATTTGCAGCGTGTTGTGGAAGAACAAACTGAGTGAGCTGGAACAGAGTATTGATTAGGATCCCACAGGAAGCAGCAATTGCCTGGTTACAGTTTTCTTTAGATGTGTCAGGATTTTTCTTGCAGGATTCTAATCGGTATTCATGATTTTTGAGAAACAGCTGATTACCCCCAACCCTGGCCCCCTGGAAGCTACATTGATGCTTGACAATAGACCATAACCAAGGCTGCAGTCATCAGTAAGACTTTGTTTATACTCATTAGGGAGTCTGGAAAGACTGGCAAAGATTGTTCTTTAAAGGAAAGAGACTTATCTAAATGAATTGTCTGCATTCAGGTCCCTGAGGATCTGCAAAACTGTTAATATGAGAGCGCCTTTAGGTAACTAGGGCTGATTCAGACAGAACTTCTTGCTGAAAGTCAGTGTGGTGTTATTTTTGACACTGTTTGACATGGTCTTATAAGCAAATTAAAGACTTGGTGTAGGTACAGTCATCATTTGGGGATTACAGCTGAATAAAACATTGTTCTTGCCATTATTTTTCTTTTAATGGCTTACTCTCAAAGTAGGTGGTCTTTCAGGGGCCGGTGTCACTCAGTATTTTCATTATTAACAGTGGAAAGAATGCATGGTTATATATAGACAGTAGTAAACTGAAATGGGTGGTGAACACGGTGAAGAGGCTTAGAATTCAAAATGATCTTGACAAATGATCTGCTACAAAAGGACATGGAAACAATACTTAAGGCTTTCTTTGCCTCTTTAGTGATAAGGATTGTCCTTGGGCTTCCCAGGTCCCTGAGTTTAATAGCAGAATTGGAGGGAGTGAAGCATTATCCACAGTACAGAAGGTCAAGCTGGGGACCACTTAAGCAAATTTGATGTACACAAATTTATGGGACTGAGTGTGATGTATCCAAGCATCCTGCAGGAGCTGGCTGCTGTCATTACAAGGCTATTCCCTTGCTCATCTTTGAAAGGTCATTGTGATTAGGAGATTCCAAATGAGCAAAAAAGCAAACAGACACATCTTCAAGAAGGGTGAGAAGGAGGAACTGGGGATCTGTAGGAAGGTCAGCCTGGCTGTAGTTTCTGGGAAGATTATGGAACAGATCCCTGTGGAAGCCATGTTCAGGCACATGAAGGGCAAGAACATGACTGGAATTTATCAAAGGGAAATTAATTGTCCTCTATGGTGAGCTGAGTGGCTCAGTGGATGGGGAGAGAATGGTGGATATTGTTTACCTTGATTTTAGGAAGGCATTTGATGTGATCTATTAGAGGCTATTTGTAAGCAAGCTGGAGATAGGTGGTTTGAATAGGTGGACTGCAAGGTGGGTAGGAAATTATCTGGACTGCTATGCTCAGAGTGCTGATACAAAGTCTAGCTAGTAGTGTTCCTCAGATGTTGAAACTGTGGCTGGTACTGTTTGATGTTTTTATTAACGACCTGGAGAACAGGAGGGAGCGTGCCTTCAGCAAGTTCATGGATGGTACCAAGTTAGGGAGAGCGGTTAATGAACTGAAGCAAGGGGCTTCTTTTCAGAGAGACCTTGATAGTCTGGAGAAATGAGCTGACAGAAAACTCATAAAACCATAGCAGCAGAAGATGGTAGAGGAAAGTTCACATGCTTTCCCAATGGCAGAAAGGAGGAAATTCAAGCTTCCATTTCATTACTGGGATGTAACAGTAGTCTACAGGATCCTGCAGTGATTAAAAAAAAAAGGTGATGTTGTGTGATCTAACTTGAAGCCAGAAAGGGATCCTGCATTTCACAGTAGTGGTCGGCGCTGTTGTTTGGGGGTCTTCCTCCTCTTCCAGGATATGCAACTATAAACTGAAGAACAGACAGCTGAGGAACATCATAAAAATTTTGGTTTGGATGATCTCTCTGATGACTGGCAGGGAGATAGATAGAGATAGCAAAAGCACAGAGTTTTTGTATGCAGTGTTTTCCTTTCTTCAACATAAGATCATCATTTATATGCCTGCAGCATCCTGTCTTGTTTTCTACACACCTTCCAATTTATCGTGAATGAGAAGGTAATTCTACAAATGACAGTATCTCAGTACAGTCTGTGTGCTGCTTAAGGCCAATCCTATGAGGAAAAAATATAAAGACTGTGCCATAATGCATGCATACTCTACATCAGGGCAAAACTGATTTCTACGTGCAATCCCAATTTTGGAATATTTTTGTTTTTCATGAGTTCTTTAAATTAAGCCGGACTGTGCTTTTCTAATGTGGTCAGCTTGGGTAGGTAATATTCTTGAGTTTTACGTGAAACAAGATAAGAATAACTTGAGGTACAGAATTATATTATCTGGTAGCATGATAGCTGTTACCCAGGTGATAATGGGCTGATGTGGTCGAATCTTTCCATGCTCTCCAAAATAAGTCTGTATTTTTGGGTATTGTCTTCATCTGCTGAGAGTGGGGAAGAACACCTTTTTTATTTGGGCTATAATGTCCACGTAGCTGTATCTGTGTAGGAAAAAAGTATTTTATTAGGAACCTACTCAAATTAATGTATAGAATGCCATAAAACTGGCATACTGGCGATAAAGTAAATTTATTCTGGTGATTTTTCCCCAGTTGAAAACATAAACATAATAGTGTTCTGCTTATAGTTATTTCATACATAAATGCATCTAAAGCAGAATATAAGTCACCCTGGTAATACTCAAAATCAAATCTAGTGCAAGTAATTTGTGTTTAGAATCCTATTATTAGAAACATGAGAATCATTACTTTTCCTTCTTGAAGCTTTATATTTTCTGGTTTTATTGTTTAATGTTAATGTTAAAAGATCAATCTTCATAAAAATGTAAAATGTCAGCCTTAACTTTTAAACATGTAAGACAATTAATAAGTGGAAGAAAGTGTCTGTGTTACAAATATAAACTTGCAGGTTGCCAGTAATTTGATCGACAAGCACCGAGTGGAGATACTGGCAACTGTTGCTTTTGCATACTTTTGTATTTTTGTAGTTGGCTTTTAACTGGCAAGCACAGATGGCCATAGGTTATGATTTTTGTATGTTTCTGAGTTAGAGAAAACATGTATATTTTAAATTACATTGTCTAAATATCATGTGTTAACTACTCTATACGGGTTTTGATTTTAATTGCCGAGTTGTAGTATGGGATTTTTGGAACCAACTGTTTTAATATTTTGGTAACAATATGAAAAGTTTCTGTGCCCAACTTTTGAATAACTGGAAGATTTGTTCTCAAGTAACTTCTCGTTAATATGTTATTTTGTGGTAGTAGCAACTTTTTAAAGTTTTTTTCTTAAAAAATTAATCAGATTTGACGCTATCAGGCCTTTCTCTTGCTGATAATGAAGAATATCCAATCACAAAGTCAGAATTGGTTGTTTCAGTACTTCATAAAGTATTTAGGACTGCTCTAACCCAGAGTTTAAAAGGATTTTAGAGAAACCCTGTGAACTGCTGTTTGAAGGATCAAGCTTGTTCTGTCCATTCCAGGAAGTTCAGTGTACTATGTAACTTCCCCCCCACACACACCCCGAGAATCCTAGCAAAAATGAGGACTAAACTCAGTTTTCTAGGGTGTGAATTCATAGCTTTTATTGCTATTTATTCTTGGCAGTCTGCTAGAAGCTTATAGAGGGGCTAGGAGAATTGAATGGCAATAAGAATCTGAAGATACTCTATAGGAACTTTTTTGTAGTAGTATATTTAGCTCATTTATGTAAAGTCAGTGTACTGTTTCTCTCCGAAGTTAACTATACAACATATTATGACTTTAGGGGTCCCATAAAATAAAAACATAGCTCCTGCTTTGTTAAATGAAACTAGTTCTCTCAGGGATAAATTGCAATTATGTGTGGTTAATAAGGAGAAAAATGGTAATTGAGTGGTAATTGTGGAGAAAAATTACTGAATACTAGACATGAAAATATTTTTTTTCTTTTACCAGAAGGAAACTTTATTCTTTCCATCTATTATTATAGAAATTTAGATTGGAGTTTAGCCTTACTTTGGGCTCACGGAAAAGATTTTTTTCTCTCACTTTTTCACTGCCTTGTGGTCTTAGGAATGTTTTCCTAAGGTTATTTTTTGGGGAAGAAGGGCAGCATTGTAAAGAAAATTACTGAACAAGACAGAGATTTATTATCTTTTTGGGCACATGTAGTATTTAATGACACGGTTTCATTGCTTTTTGGACTATTCCTATTCTGGAAGACATTTCTTTTGACTTGACATAAATACAGTGAAATAAACATGCTTAATGCTTAACTCTGTTACTGTATTGCAGTTGTTTTCTGAAAATAAGTTGTTATCCTGAAAGAACTCCAAAGGATTAATTAAATGAGTCTCCAGCTGTTGATTTAACTATATATAATTAAATAGCTGATATAACTATACGCTTGTTAAAGAACAGGTGCTGAACCAGTTGCTTTAAGAAGAAATAAAGTGAAGTAACTACCTAAGCAACGCTCAGATTGTTAGTAAATTTTTTTAGTGATACAGAAGGCAACATACTTACTGACACGTCTGATGACTCTGCTGCTTTCCAGAAATTCTAGTTCTGAATAGATTAATGATTTAATGCCTATATTTAACCACTAAGTTACTACTATGCTGTAAAACAAGTTTTCTTTTGAAGCCCAGCTGAAGCTTGTTATCTGTGAATGTCTATTACTTCTTTCTTTATTTCTCTTTCTTGTAGTGTATGGTATTCACCTGTATGCTTTGTTTAAGTAATTCATTGTGAACTGTTCATGAAGTATGGTTCTGTAGGTAAGAATGAGTAAAATTGATCCTTCTTGTAATTCACTTGACTGCACTGGGTTTATAGAAATCAACTGCAGTAAATGTAAAGCCTAGCATTATAAATTTATTGAATCAAACACAATATTGAAAGAAAAAGCAGATATAAAATTGGAAGCTAGTATGTCATTTTAATGCTTAAGTAGCATGGGGACTCTCTCGCATTTGCCTTCTATTCAAGAGGGCTGTATCTGCTTTTTACTTCTAGAAGACAACTTGTTTCGCAAGGCTGATTTCATCAAGAGTTCGGTGGGAAAAAAGTACTTAAAATCCTAACCAAATCTGTAATTGTACAACCTTACAAAAATGTCAATGCTGAAGCTTGCTGAAGAGTTCATACTTATGAAATATTGTACTAATTATGGCTTTCAGTCTAATGATTTTTCTGCCAAGTGTATTTTGTAGGCATTACTTTAATCCATCCCAGTGGCTTTAAGGTGTGGTACCTTTTGCAAGTCCCAGGCCTTTGTTTGTTTGTTTGTTTTACCTTTATCTTCATGTGATTGAATTTATTGAATACAAGCTTTGTCTTGATTGCTTTGTATCTCCTAGACCAGTAGGGGATACACAGCAATCTAGTTTCCATTCAGTTTGTGTCATGTGTAGCCTACCTAATTCAGTCTACTACATGCCACCAGTGGCTTAGTTTTGCTAGTTATTCTTAAGTTCTAAAGCAATATGTGACAACTTAGAATTTTGACAACTTTTCATTAAGATGAGAGGTATCATCTTGTTATACATCTAAGACCATGATAGGTAAGGTTGTGTCACCTTTTGGAGCTCAAAAATGTTATTTATTCTTTTGTCTGTGTCCTGGTTCAGGCTGGGACAGAGTTAACTTTCTTCCCAGTAGCTTGGGGGGGGTGCTGTGTTTTGGGTTTGGTATGAAAGGAGCGTTGATGGCCCATGGATGCTTTCGCTGTTGCTGGGTGGTGCTTGCCGCCCCCGCCGCCGTGTCGGGCCCCCGCCACATGGTCGGCGGTTGGTGAGCAGTTGCATTGTGCATTGCCTGCTTTGTATATTCTGTTATTGTTGTTGTTCTCATTGTTATTATTACTGTTCTACTTCGTTTTATTTCAATTATTAAACTGTTCTTATCTCAACCCGTGAGTTTTCCTACTCGTGCCCTCCCAATTCTCTCCCCCATCCCACCGGAGGCAGGGGGGTGAGCGAGCAGCTGCGTGGGGGTTTATTTGCTGGCTGGGGTTAACCACGACAGTCTGTCATAGCCTCCACCACTTACTGTTCAGCTGCTAAGTGTTACTAAGATATAATCATTTTATATCTTGATTTAAATCACCAAAGATCAAATTGTTCACTTCCTAGAGTCTGTCTTTTGGTTGTGTCAGCAAAACATATCACATCCTGTGTTTCCATTCAGTAGGAAAGTGATACTAAAATCATATTGTAGGCTCTCATGTACACTTTTAACAGCAACTGTTTTAGCTAATAGAACCTTGTCTACATTTACATCTTGTTTAGGGTCCTGTGCTTTAGTGAGCTTACTGGATGTGCATCCTTACATGGATGTCGAAGCTGAAGTTACCCATTGCCTCATGTGGATACCAAAACACCCCAGAGAACTGGGTCCAGCTGGGGAGTAACTTACTGGTGGTTAGTACATATTATTAAATTGCTGAAGTCTAGTGGATTTGCATGTGATAAACATGGTGGCATGTAGAAAATCTTTGCAGTGTAATAGCCTAGTGACTGAATTTTATGACTCTTTTGAAGATTATGACAACGCCTTCAGTGCCTGCACTCAGGTTAGTGCCTGAGGATAAATGTTGATATTTTTGTTTGTAAAGGACTGTGGGATAACAAGTTCATACAATCCGATGAACAGTACTGTAACTATATGGAAAGCAACTAATGCTTTCAGAGTATCTAAATCTTTATATTAGGATTCATTTTCGAGAATGAATTAATATACAAACCCACCTGCTGTGTGCAGATTTTCAAAACACTTTCATGAGATGTGAGCAACGGTATGGCAAAGCAGTGAAGTTTTCTAGTTCAAAAAGTTGGTGAAGCAAATCATATGACTCGTTAAAAACTAGCAGTTTAGCAAATTAAGTAGTAAAACTTTTTTCCCCCCTTATTCTTTTATAAGGGTAAAACATAACTGAAACATTTGTGTATCCTTTGTTAAAATTTATTTGACCGGATTTTAGCTCTGGCCTGGAAATCTCCTGGCTTTGGCAAGCTGGATGATTTTAGAAAGGCTAAGCGAGGAGAGGGGAAAACGTTTTTCCTTGCTGGGGGCTGAAAGATTTTCTTAAACACATTCATTAATCCATTCGTTAACATTGTGGTAATTCCTCCTCCTTCCCCACCTCCCCTCCAAAAATTGTTTCAAAAGGTTGTAGGACATTGAAGACTGACTTTGTCTCTGTGCCATTGGGTTTTTTCAGCCTAGCTGAAGAAAGCTTCAGGATCCAGTTTTTAATTAAAGTTGGTGTTACACATAAACCTAGTGGAACAGGAGTGCGTTTCTGTCAGTGCATAATTCTTTTGCCTTCCCATTATTACCAAGCCTTTGAAACTCAGGGGGAAAAGCAAAAGATACACTGTGCCTTTTGAGACAGCACCCGACTGGTGATCTCCCTCACTTAACGCAGAGGAAAAGGGACTCTGTTTATGTCAGCTGCCTTGGCCTTGATGTGACAAAGACTTCCTAATGTTTCAGGCTTCAAGCATGGATGATCTGTGCTTTTTTACAGAGCAGCATGAAACAAGCTTTCTATTGCCCTCTCATTTTTGTCACTGACAGCTTGGCCCAGTCCACTTATTTCCTCTTCGCTTTGGGGAAATACGGTACCAATGTGAGTCAGATGCTTTTTTCACCCTCTATATCAGCAGAAGCAGTTATAAAGCATTCAGTATGAGAAAGATAAAGTTAAAAAGTAGATAGGAGCAATATATAAATCATGTATGTAGAAGTTGGTTAGTTAAGAGACCAGTTGAGCAATTTTTTTAGTAGTTAGTTTGAGGCATTGCTTTTCCTGAAGCAGTCCAGCATTGAAATGCGCTTGCTAACCTGACTTGAGAGTATTTTCGTACACTTAACTTCCATTCCTTGTTCAGAAAATAACCTAGCTGTAATGAACTTAGCTGTTCCTAGGTCTGTTCCTGTTTAAATTCTTGGGACATGGAAGAGCAGACCAGATCAGAACCACACTAATTCTGAGGCTTTCCAGCTCACAGTGCCATCTGGAGGAGTTCATTCAAGTTCAGTGCCCTTGGTTATTAGCACTGACAACAGTACTCTAGCTTGATACAGACTGCTGAAAAGAATTGCCCAATCTGCTGTTCCTCTCACTATTAGGTGTTGTCCTTCATGGTACTTCAGCTATAAATGTAAATTGTGGTGATCCCATTGGTTTTCTTCAGAGTACTGCAACGGCTCTCTCTGAAGCTGAAAGACTCTCAAGTTTGTATTTAGGTAGAAATGATAGCATTTCTTCTTTGGAAATTTTCGTAGCCTTATTGGCATCCTCTAATACTCGTGAGCAACTTAAGTCTGCATAAGGGGATACATTCTAAGGTCTTGCTCATGTTATTTGGGAAAATCTGACTGTGAGTGCAACATAAAAGCGAGTAGATTGGAAATACCTCATTCCTGGGTGATTATTTTCTTGTTCATTCAGCCTAATGTTTCCCATTTAGTAAATTAGGCATCTGTTGGATGGAACAAATAAACTAAAGCTCATTTGCCTCAACAGATAAGCAGATTAAAACTTGCAAAGAACATTAATTCTTTACTTACAGTTTGGATTTTCAGCTATGTGACATAATATGTTGAATTATTTGCAGGTTGCTTGCTCAGTTATCTTCTTTCTGTAGGTTTTTATCTCAGGATTTGAAAAGAGTTGTGATACTCTCCTATTTGTTGATTAGCAGAAAAGAATAATAGAAGAGAATCAATAGACTTCACTAGAAAGATGTCTGTTTATCCTCTGTATTTGATAATTTTCCATTCATCTTGCTCGCAGTTATCCTTTTCTTAGTATAGTCATCAGGAACCTGGAAGATGGAGGCAGCACTGTAAATTTGCCTACGCTTCAGGAGTTAGTGATTTGGCAACACAACCCTCAGTGCTTAGACCTTTCGAGAGTATGACAGAAAGTGCCACTTTCTTCTCTAATACAGTTACCAGTTAGCCTGTTCAACACCTCTTTAGGGGGCAGACTGTCAAGCTTTTACAAAACTTGGTGGCCTAACAACAACAAACAGCCTAGGCGAGGCTTTACTGTATAAATCTCAGTATTGCTGTCTCCCAGACTCTCTTCCTTTTGAGGGCCTCTTATCTGCTACCGTGGAATGTAAGAATGTTACTGTGTATTGGAATCATAAAATCAGTTCACAGGTGAGAGAGATTACAGCAGGTTTTTTTTCAGTTATCCAGGGGAAGGTGGAATAGATAACCTGAGACTTAAACCACAGCACATCTCCAGCTTCTGAACAATGTCAAAATTTCAAATTCAGGTTGGCCTTTTTGGTTTGTCCCTATTGGCTTGCAAGACACCCAAGTCAAGACTTCATAGGATGTATCTGTGCTTTATAGATGATCAAAACAAATCCCACCCCAGCGCCCTGCTTTTGTCCTTTGTGTGTCACTGAAAGCCTTTGTAGCAATAATTGCTTACCTGTGGTCAAGGGGAGTAGTGACCTATCCTTACTAGGGCAGGTGAATCTTAAATTAATCCTTCACCTTTTAAGACAAGTTATCAGTCTGTCTTAGTCTAAATATTTTGGTTTCACTTTCACCCTCAGTAATCATTCAGAAATTATACCTTATTATCATTCAGTGATGAGGATTAGGAGCATTATCATTGGAAAAGCCTGAGCCTTTCTATCACAGGACTGTTTATGATCTTCTGTGAGTTTCAAGATGCACCTGAGTATCATCTTGCACTTGCAGCCAGAGTCTGTCTGCTTCTGGGATATATCGTCGTTGTTACTTGTACAACACAGTTTGCCACAATGCATGTTACACATTAAGATGCAGCTTAGAGCAGACTCTAGCATTCACTCTATACGCAAAATAAATACCCCTTTCTCAGACAAATTTGTGGCTTTTGTGTTGGTGGCAAGTCCCAAGCAACACCTGACAAAGAATACTATATATACTTTTGCCTACTCTCCATGTGCTTAGTTGCAGATACTGCTCCTGTGTAGAATTTCAGTCTGCTAGATTGAAAGTTTAAGATATGCTTTCTGCTGTTAAATGCAACATTTACATCAAAGCACTGAAGCTAAGTGTTGTTTGTTAGGCTCACTGGGCCTTTTCCCACTGTATTGTGAGACCAGATTCTCAAATAACAAATGGCATTATTGCTATCAAATTCTGTTTTACAAAACAGGATTGCATAGGGTCTTTTCAGTCATGCAATAAGTAGTTAATCGTAAAACTGGTGTACCGACAGTTGGATTCATATCTTAGTTATTTACTATGGTAGGCATTGGGAGTAATTTCAAAGAGGTTTCTCATGGTTTCTCTTCATTGCTGCCAGGGCATGCTGCCTAACTCATGTTCAGCTTGCTATCCACCAGGACTCTCAGGTGCTCTTCAGCAGAGCTACACACCAGGCCAGTCAGTCCCCAGCTGTTACTGCTGTGTGCGATAATTCCATCCCAGGTGCAGAACTTGATGTTTATCTTTGTTAAATCTCATGCAGTTGTTGTTGGCTTAGTTTTCCAATATGTTGAGGTCTCTCTGTATGGTGGTTCTTCCTTCCGGTATATCTGGCTTTCCCCCAGTTTAATGTCATCCATGAACTTGGTTAAGATGCATTCAATTTCATCATCCAGATTATCTATAAAGATATTGAATATTATAGGACTGACAATTTGACTTTGAGCCATTAACCACCTCTCTGAGCTATAGACAAGAAGATTCAGAAGTCCTTGTCTTCTTACATTGACTGAGTGATCTAAAGATGACCTGGTCCAGCATAGAACATTTCTCACTGGATACCAGACTGTTTGAGAACTTCTGTCAAAGAGCAAGTCCCCTTCATCTGAATGTGTCCTACTCACAGAAGTTTAAGCAGTATCTGGGACATCTTTTGAAATTATAGTAGTTGAGAAATGCTACCATGATGTATATCTCCATTCATGCTTTTACTGTACAGTGTAGGAATGGAAAAGAATAATTACTTGCCTATAGCAGCTTCTGTGAAGTTCCTTTTTGTTGTCAGTCTGTAAGTTCACAGCTCATCCTATGCTGCTTCTTTAAACATGATTTTAAAAAAGAAAGAGATTTTGTACTTAAGAGGAACTGTGAGAGATGAACAGACCCTGCTCTTTCTGTAAGAGGTGCCTATGCAGCACTGAATTTAAGATGTAAGCATTTGATGTTAGTAAGTTAAAATTTGAAGCTAATAAAGTTTGTGTACAGGTGCATGAAGTATAACTATAATTGTACAGGATATGCTACCTATAAACTTCTTGTCTTAGCAATTAGAAGTTGGTTTTTTAAACAGTAAGTACAGCAAATATTGTTTAACTTATTTCACTACACCTTTCTTCAGAGGCACTGAGCAATTTCAATTCCTGTTAACTGTAGTACCTTTGAAAATGAGACTATCCAGATCTAATACATTGTCTGAGAATGTTAAAGAATAATAACCGAGCATAAGGCAGCATCCAGTTTTAAATGAAGCTTAATGTGTTTCTGTTTTAAAAAGTCTTTTATGCATGTGAAAGAAAAATATAGCTATTGATGCTTTATAAATGTAACTTTTTTAATTTTCATGAATTTTTTCAGTATTTTCTTGTGCTGGTATATGGGCAGTGATTAAATGTTGCGCCTTTTGTTCAGATATTTTCTATTTTTTTTAAATGCTTAAGAGGAGATTTTGCATTCTGTTGGAGCCAAATTTTATTTTAACATGCACTTCTACTCTAGAAATAGTTCAGTCAGACCATATTTGAAATTAATCGATGGACAGTGTATCCCGGCAATCTAGATTGCTGACACAATTGCCAAGGCTCAGAATGTGCTGAAGATAGCTGAATAAATAAATAATGCTGCTGTTGTAATTATAGCCGTATATTAACTATCAGAATTGAGATGGTTTACATAAATAAATCCCCACCACTCTGCAAGTTAGTTCCCTTCTGTCTCAAGACTATTTAGTTCCTAACAGCAGTTGATTCTCCTTCGCTTTTCTGACCTTCTGCCAGTTGGAGGATATCAGCATTTAAAAGCTAAGGTAATGTTGTATACCAGGTGTCTAATTTTGCTGCAGTCAGTGATGTGGGATTGGTGCTAGTATGTTGTTTTGGGATTCATAAGTAGAAAGAAGTTATAATTAGAACTAGATAAATAAATATATCCTCTAAATATCTAAGTTCTTCTATGCAATTGCTATTTTACTGCGGGAAATGATTTTGAAAAGTATACCCATTACTTATCTGCATGCTGCTCTATTGTAGTCTTGTTACTTTCAGTAAGTGTTTTTCTGTTTGTAAGAGGCAACAAGTCTTGTGCATCCACAGAATTTAGTGCTAACATCCAATCGCTTCCCATTTTTCAAACCAATGGAAAGCTGAGCAGCTGTTGTAAATGACACTTCTTGAAATCTGAAAATAAACTAATTTTTCCTGGACAATTTTATTGTAGGTTGTTATGCATTAAAAGGAAAGAAACATAGTTTCATTCTCAGAGTTTAGCTTAAAACTTCAATTTATTTATTACAATTAAGAATGTAATTGTACGCTGGATATTTGATAGAAATAATTCAGACATAAACATGGACTCCATAATATAATTTTCTAAATTGCTATAAAGTGGACATGTCTGTTTGCAAGAGGATTGCTTTTTTGCCTAGAAGCAGGACTTGAAAAGCTTATGAGCTGGAGATTGCAAGTTGTTAGTTATTTTAGATGCAAAAGCTGAGAGTCAAGGATAAGGAGCAAAATCAGCTGTTACTCACTACTGGAAAACACTGATGGAATTTTTAACAGGATTTGGTACTGCCTGGAGGATCCAAGGTCTTACCAGCGTGATGGGAAAAGCTGGAGGCAATGTGCTGGCAGATAGGAGGATAGTGAAAGAAGACTTGCTCTAGATAGGTTTTCAGATGTGTTAAAACCCATGGTAAAGTTGCGTCATGGCTGACTATGTTCCTGATGCCTTCCCAGGGTAAGGTACTCCTTCTCTATCACTCCTCAGAGGCGGATCAATGCAGAGAGCCTGTTCTGAGCGTCAGAAGTGTCAGCTTCTGGTTTTGGATCCTTCCTCCTCCCTGAGTAACTCCTGTGTTTACATCTTTTGCTCTTGCTTGCAACTTTTGTAACTCGACAGAGACTTGACATTGAATTGTTTCAAGACTGCAGATTCAGAACTGACAGAAGCAGTGTTAAGTTCTCCACAGACTTAGTTTTGGCATTATCAAGCTGATAGCCTGGGAGACAGGGTAAAGGAATGTATAGTTGTATCAGCTTGTGTTTGTTTCACATTTTGTTCACACCGGAAAAACTATTTTTCTAGAAACACAAAATCTGGAAATATTTTTCTGTTTTTATTAAAGTTCTAATTCTATGAAAATTGTTTTCCTTAGTTCCCATGACTGCTGGTGGACTTTTTCCTGCTTGTCATTGAAATGTAGATAGATCCTCAACTCTAGTTCCTGGGTCCCATTTTCTGAAGGAATTCGGTATCTGAGACTCCCCTGTCTTGATGTGAGCATCATAGAGTGTATTTGTTCAGCAGTAGCTTTTTGTTATATTGCTTTTCTCATTTCTAGTTTTTTTTAAATTTGATTAAAAATGTGAATTTGAAGCCATGTTGCATTAGTAGCTGGACAATTTTGTGTATACGTGAATGTGCGGAGTAAAAAGTGCTATGATTTGTGCATGCATCCATCACTAATAGTGTAGTTATTTCCAAAACACTAGATGCTCATACAGAAATGGTCAGCTGAGAACTTGTATAATACAAAAATGTAAGTTTAATTTGCACATACATTTAGCTTTCATATGTGCCCATCTTCATCAACGTTTAAACAGAAAAAAATAAGGTCTGCTTGTAACTGCCATGGTGAAGTTTAATCTGTTAATTCTGAAGAAATGAAAGTCGACAACTTAATTTTGAAAGGAGAGAAATCTGGCATACCCAGATGCCTCAGCGAAAATATGCAAAATACTTGAGGAAAGACATGGAGTAATTTACTTGTCCTTGAACTACATGTCTAATTTTGTAGACAAATAAAGACTGTAAAGCTGCTTTAAAAAAGCCAACTTAACTTTCCATTACAGAAGGTTTCAATCAAGTTGGGGAAGAGTTCTTGACCAGTGGCATTACATGTCTTTCATTATTTAAAAATAAAAAGTAAAAAAAGCAAAATCTCTCAGTAGTTACACTTGAAGTCATGTTGTCTGCTTTATGTCATTGTGGCATTTGGACAAATTCTGTTTGTCTTTTGGATAAATTGAAATCTATTTTGTTGAGGTAAATTTACAGTTTTAAGAGAATGTAGTAATGTCATAAGGAGACATTTTTCACCCTTTCCATTTTTGAGAAGCTAAATCTATGCTTTTTTTTTTCCCTCTCTTAAACTTTGAAGTCAGGAGGAGACTATCCTTTCTTTTCCTGTTCAGAATTTGTGGAGTTTATAAGCTTTAACAGATTTTTGGTGAAATAATGAAAGTTGCCTATTTAAAAAATGGAAAAAAAATAATGAAGTTGAATGTAGTAGGGAGGAAGTAAGTATTAAATACATAGGTGAGCATGTTTGGCTCAGCAAATATTCAGGTCCTCCTCCTGTAAACAGAGCAGGAGCCATATGCCAAGCTATCAGTCGTCCTAAGAATGGAGAGGAGGCTGAAGAAACCCACGAAGAAATACAAATAAAGGGACATAAGCATAAACTAGCTAGAAGTCAGAACTGATCTGTCACTGATGCATTTATTTCGACTGGGGCTTCTCAGCTATCTTGGGGCCAGATGAGAACTAGAGAGCACTTCAAGTGACAGCTCACACTGTAACCGAACAGTGACTGGGAAGGGGGATCCGTGTGTCCTGCTTGATTTGGGCCTTGCTGAAGAGGTTGGATGGAAGCCTGGCTTTCTCGATTGGTGAATATCATGAGCAAACATGCTATCTTTTCTATAGCTTTTTCTTAAAATTGCAGCAGATTTATAAAAAAACCCTGCTATTTGGGTATTAGTTGATGTAAAAAGTAGTTAAAGCTTTAGGGTCTTTATTTGCATGCTTTGTATTTACATTGGAGCTACATTTATAAAACATATTGTAGCACTTAATTAATGTCATACTCTTCAATTGGAAAATAATAATTTTTGTTTCCAAATTTTATTGGTAGGATCTGTTAATTTTGAATTTTAGTGGATAAAACCTGCTGTGCTTGTTTTTCTTATTTGAACAGAAATTCTGTTCTTGTTAAAAAATATATTTTAAATAGATTTTCTTGTGTAAACCACTATAAAGTGATTAAAAGTGATAAGCTCTTCAAAAGGCAGTGTCTTACAGTGTTTGAATAGCTTACATACTAATTGGTTTTTCAACTGTGTGCCTGGCTCACCTGTGACTTTTTGTTCATCAGCATGTTTTGCTACAAGGTAGTGTATCTTGTAATTTGCTCACTGTTTTTTTTAAACTATTCCTTCATTATGTGTTTTGCTATTTCTTTATGATGTTTTCAGTAACTTGATCTGCTTTTTG
Source organism: Fulmarus glacialis (assembly GCF_000690835.1). Lineage (NCBI taxonomy): Eukaryota > Metazoa > Chordata > Aves > Procellariiformes > Procellariidae > Fulmarus > Fulmarus glacialis. The sequence goes on from NW_009188021.1 coordinate 25,026, forward strand.
AGTTCTAACATAAACTTTTAATAAAACTTTATATGATACTTGGTGGAAGAATGGTTTGCTTTTGTCTGTTTCTGGTATAAAAATTAAAAGTAATTTCTGTAAATTAATTTTGAGGTATTTATTACTATAAAATTGAAAAATGATATCAGAGGTTATCTCATTGCATTTGTCCTTTATAATGACATTTGTACCTTTACTTTTGAATGTTTTGATTTCCAGGTATCAATCTGTGGAACAGTAACTTGCTAGTATGAAGCCAAAAAGGAATTCATTAATGGATTGTTGTTTTTCATTTAAGAATTTTTTTAAAGCAAACTATGTAAATGGAAGAATAATCTGAACGTGTCTCAGATACGCAGCATTAACTTCTAACTTGTTTTCAGTAGTGATTAGTTTGAAGCTTTATGTAGAACAGCTGGTAAACCTTTATAGAGGATGTCATTAGTAATAAAGAGGAAAACTCACCTCTAACAAGATTTTGTCTTCTATACAGCTTGCCCAATTTAGGCAGCGGAAGGCGCAAACTGATGGTCAGAATGGATCAAAGAAGCAGAAAAAGAAGAAGAAAACAGCAAGTATCAAAGATGAAGAATCAATACAAGATGGGATTGATACTGATCGATCTCGAGGTGATGAAACATCCACATGCAGCAGCCGAAGGGCAGCAGCTGCTACTGCTGACTTTGCTATTAGCAGGACTTTGCATAGTGGAGAAATTATCAAACACAACGAGACTTACACCATTGAGGTAAGTTTGTCACAGGCTGTAACCTGTGAGGAGGTAATAAATTTTTTGAAGAGTTTTTAATACCAGAATGACTGTTTTCATAGGTAGAGATGAGACTTTTTTGCCTTCTAGGAAAAGAGAAAGGTGTACTTTGTGAAATGCAGCAGGTTATCTACAACTAAGGAGAGAGGACTGCTAGGGCAGAGGGCTGTTTAGAGGGAATCACTTAAACTGTTGTTTTAACAATATTATAGTTTACGTAAATGTGATAACTGTATGAAGAAACTTTCTTAACCAAATATATTTTGAAGTACATCATGATTGCATGTTACAGATGGACTCTGGTGATGTACTTGCTCTCAGTCAGGATAAATATCTCTACTACAATTGGAGAAACAGGGTAAAGTACAGAATCATAGAATAATTTAGGTTGGAAGGGACCTCCGAGGTCATCTAGTTCAATCCTGTGCTCAAAGCAGGTCTAATTAGATCAGGTTGGTCCTAGTAGCCTATGTTGGCCTCTGAATGCTAACAGTACAAGACATAGATTATTTTAAAAATGGAAAAAATATCTACACTGCAGTTGCTAAAGATTGCACACATAGATATATTCTTAAGATTGGGTATGATTTTTCTGAGATCTGCCTTATTCCCAAAGCAACTTATCTTATGTATAAATAAATAAATAGAGAGATGCAAAGGGTTTTTTGGTTTGTTTGGTTTTTTTAAAATGTAGCTTTAAAAGAATAAGCATGGTGATTAGTGTTTACTTGTAATTTGACTCTTCTGAATTACTCATGTCTTAGTGACTTCTAAAACAGTATTCACTTGCACCAAAAAAAAGCTGCTCCCAGTTGGAAGAACATTTTTCTTTGTTACATGTTATCTGTGGCCTGCTTATTCGTGTTAAATAAGTAATTGGCATTTTGGAGTTGGAAGATGATTGCTAAAGTCTCTATCTGTGCAGTATTAATAGAAGAGGAAAAATTCTGAAATCGTTTCAATGAATCTCATAACTTACTGTTTTTAGTCTTGTAAGTGCAAAGATTTGGACAGAGAGCCTGTATTACAGTAATTGGATTAGAGCTTGCTTAGTTGAAATGGCAGCCAATGTAACAGGCAGTTTCAGGCTAATCTCTGCAATGGAGAATTATAGACAGCTTCTTTGAGCTGTTTGCTTTTTCACCCAACATTAAATCTTTACAGGCTGCTGTGTCAGGAGAGTAAGGCAAGATTACTGGAGGCATTATGCAGGATTATTTTCTAGCTAAATTTTGATTCCCCTTACTTATTTCATCTTTTACTGGAATTCATGTTTAGAATTGTTCTTTCTGTACCACAAAATAGACTCAGAGCATCTGACTATACTGCCTATCTATCTAAAAATCCTGACTGGGCTCTTTTGTGGTAGTTTTGTGGATAGAAGTTTATCTTCCTGCAGTTTTTCTAGTATGATTTTTCAGTCCCCAGTGGAATTAGCATGTCTGAATACAAATAACAAAGAGTTCTCTTACTCAATATGAATAACAGAAAGTGAAATAGAGGTACTCCTCTAGGAGCTTATTCCCCATCTGAAGTTAGAGAAGTTCCTTTTCAGAGAAGGCAAAAGTCTGTTTAGAGAATTCAAAGTTATTTTTTGCAGTCATCCCTTTCCCTGTTTTTTAACTCTGTCTTCCTAAGGGTGGGTTCCTCCATCCCCCTGTAATCCCTCAAGCTACAGAAACTGATTGGAAGAACTCTGGAAGAACTATAATTGTTTTGTACTGTCCTTAACAATGCCATTTTACCTTCTGTCTGAACTTATTTGTAATTTCTATAAGGTTTTCCATCCTCTGTCAGAGGAACAGTTTATTTACAAGATTTATTAGAGAAATGCCAGTTGGTATTTCTTGGTTAAAGTCTCTGGGTCTTAACTTGTTTCATGTTAAATGCTTTTTGTCTTGATCTCACAAAGAGAAGTTGAGTTTCTAGTTGCCTTTGGTTTTTGTCTTTATTTGGTTGCACCCTGATATCTTTTGGTCTTGACATCCATAGTGTCCTTTTCCATATAGAAGTAAAAATAATCTAGAAGACACAGCCAAGGAAATAATATGGATCAATGAAGCTCTTGGGTTTAGGATTGCTTCTTTTTGTGACTTCCTGCAATTAAAAATTGAAGAAAGCAAAAGCCACTTCCAGGGTAAATAATTGCTGAGATCACCTTCTCTGAGAAGTCTTGAAATGATGTGTCAGAGCAGACTGCTTTGCAAGAATATACTAATGCCAGGAAAGCAAAAGAAATTAACCTGTGGCACAGTAAAATTGTCCTTGAGTCACCTGGGTAGTAAAAGCAATTATACAAAGCTTCTTAGAAAAGAAAAGTTCAAAGTTCTGTGATGAAGAGTACCTGCTAATTGGCTAAGGTTGGATTAGTAATTCGCCTTTTGTTTTTCACAGGACAAATCCATTTGGTAAAAGTTTTAGAATAGCTTAGCTGTTTACTCAAGTAGGTGATAAAGTTTATAGCTCTATGTTCATTGTTTCATTTCTTTGTTAGTGCCTGAGACTTGACAAGCAAGGAACAGAAACAGAGTAAGAAGGAGACACTGGGTAGGATTCTTGAGGAGAGCTAAGGAAAAAAAGTGACAAATATGGAAACATAAGTAGTATGGAGAAACAGAGGATGCCTCAGTGAGAAAAGGCGTAGGTGGTGAGTGTGGGTAAGGCATGATAGAAGCATGAAAGCAAAGAGCAACCAAAGGCTTTGACTAGAGAAGAGAGATGCTGGGATGTACAATAAGATGGAGGATTTGAAAAAAAGGATGGATAAATAAAATGTAGTAAAAATTAGCCCAGTCACTTCCCTAGCATCTAGCATCCCTTGAAATGAAATTGGAGTATGAAGATAAACAAATGTTTGGAGATGGTCTGTTCAATAGTAAAGTCAGTGCCACGAGAGAAGATAATAGATTCTCAGCAGCATATGGTTCTGACTGAAGCCAGTCATCTTTCCATTCACTGTCTGGCCAAAAGGTTGCCGGGATATCTTGCCAATTTTCTTTGATGCATAGGACAACCTCTGGTATGATGCCTTCCTTTCTCTCTGTAAATACTGATATTTAATAGATTTACTGACATGGAAATTACCTGTATTGAAGAATGGTCTTTGCAGATTTACAGAGTATTTAATTTTAGATTAAACATTTATAAGGCCGTATTACCAAAGAATAGAAACCTAATTAAATGCTTAGGTTACCTCTCTGTTGATGATGTTTTCTGATACAGGAAATTTATACACTGAGAAGTGGGGTACCTCACTGAGATTATATTCAGATTTGGCAGTCATTTATCTCCACTTAGATGTTCTCTGTTTAAATACGATTGTAGTCAATTGGTTTGGGTTATAAATTACCAGGGAATACATTCCTTTGAATTGAACGGTTTTTGGATTAGGAACTAAGAAAGGCATGACAAGGCAATATATAAGAATAGCGCTTCATATTCAGAATGTTCTACAAATATTAAAGACCCATAAAGTTCAGAATGACCTAAAGAGAGAGTTTCATGACTGGGATTTTCAGTTTACATTCTCTTTGCCTCCTTTCCTAGTTGCGGTCCTCTTAATTAGTCTTACTCAGGTTGTGATCATCTGTGCATCACTAGTGACCCATGTGAAACTGGCCAAGATAAAATATACTTGTTTTTGTTTCTACCGCTGGCTTCTACATGTACAAGAATGAATCCAAAGTTTTGTAGTTACATTTTTGTAACAGTTTACACTGAGGTCATTAAAAAGTCAATAATTTACTTCAGGTAGAATTCTGTTCCATTAATACTCAGTCTTGGTTCTTGCCCTTTAATACTCTCATCCATTGCAATTAGAGTAGTTTAGTGCTGGATGTCTGTTCTTGCAAAACGTTTTATTGTCACCTATGAAAGTTTTCTAAAGACACATAAAAATCACTTTTCAGTTCTTTTGGCAAATTTTGTATATGAGTTCTTCTGTGAATCCTGTGATAGTGTTGGGCGTCCAGTGCCAGAGAATGCGACTTCTGAGCAATGCTTAACTGCATACAGAAATAAGTTACTCTGAAATGGACCTCCTGTGTTCCACAGGCTGATTACTCCTTTTTTAGTATCATCTTGCAGTATTTCCTCTGAGGAATGTATACAGATGAAAGTGTTTTTAATTTTCTGAATCCTTAAGTGTTACCATTAAAGGTACTACCTGTGGAGTTGGTGGAGATAGTTAAAATACACTGAACAGATATCTCAAAGACTCTTTGTAGGCAACTATCAACCACATTGTCAGTGAAGAAAATACTAAATAAAGAATTAAAACATCTTGCCAGAAGAGAATAGCTGTTTGTAGCAAGAAAATGCTGTGGGGCATAGATGGTAGAATATGTGCAAACTGACAGCCTGAAGTCAGAGTGTAACAGAAACCTCTTTTGAGTTCCATAGTGTTGAGAGAACTGATGAATAGCTTCGTTGGCATTATCCTGTCAAATGACGTTGTGTTGCTAACAGTGTGTGTATATATGAATTTTTGGAAGTGTTTCCTTTTAAACTGGACCCCTGTGGTTCAGACAGATGAGCTGTGTAAAACCTAATTAGTTCTGTTGACCAAAGAAGAACTGAAGCATACAGAATGGATGTCTTAATAATGGAAGGAATTGGATTTTGAAATGAAGTTGGTCAGGTCTTAGGAACAGAACATAGCTGCTTGGAGGGCAAGGTGAGTGCCCATAAAATGTTGACTACTTGTAATGTTATTAATTCTGACAGCAAAAAAATAGCATTAAGTCTTACAGTGTTGGAGTCCAATGTGTGAGCTCATAGGATTTAAGTCTTTTTAACTGCTTTTTGGCAGGGTTTGGATGAATCCGTTAGCACAGAAGACAGATCCATTTAACTTGAGTTCATTTGGCCATCTTTCTGTACTTATCTTCAATAAATCCCTTTGCAAAAATACTTGGTCTTAACAGCCAAAAAACTGTCTAGATGCAGGATTGAAGGAGATATTCTAGAAAGATTATTTATGCTGCTAACAGATATTGCACACCTAAACTGATGGAGCACTATATGGGTTTTGATAATTTTTTAAAAATTATTTTAGTTTTTTTTACTTTAGATTGGTATTCAGAAAGGACCAGCAATACAGTAATTTTTAAAAAATCTCATATCTGGCCAAATTACCATAAAAAACTAGAGAATTATTTTCAGTAATCGCCTTCCTTTGAGAATTCATATTTTCTCACTCTAGCCTAAGCTTCAATCTACAAGTTCTTTGCCTTTTACTATGATTATGGCAGTCCGGTGAAGTTCCCACTGACT